>NC_039282.1:7799279-8099279 GCF_003368295.1 Carassius auratus
CCCCCTCAACATCGGATTACCCTCCTGGACTTAGCTCATACCTCTCCAGGATCTGGACATCCAGGCAGGAGGCGGACCCTCTCGCTCCTTCAACAACGTTACTGGTGGCCATCGATGGCTCTGGATACCGTCCGCTACCTCAAGGGATGCTCCGTCTGCGCCATAGCAGACACCCCTAGAAGACTCCCGGAGGGTAAACTGGTGCCTCTGCCCATTCCTGAACGTCCCTGGACCCATATAGGTATAGATTTCATGACTGACCTCCCTCTTTCTCAAGGCTACACCTGTGTGCTGGTAGTGGTTGACAGGTTCTCAAAGTCATGTAAACTCATCCCTCTCAAAGGGCTTCCCACTGCATTTGAAGCGGCAGAGGCACTGTTCCACAATGTATTCCGCCACTTTGGCATTCCTGAGGACATCGTCTCCGACCGGGGTCCCCAGTTCATCTCCAGAGTCTGGTCCGCTTTCTTCCGTCTTCTAGGGGTGTCCGTCAGCCTCTCTTCCGGATACCACCCACAGACCAACGGCCAGACGGAGTGTAAGATACAGGAGTTTGGGAGGTTCCTGAGGATATACTGCCACCGTAACCAGGACTGTTGGAGCCAGTACCTACCCTGGGCCGAATACGCTCAGAACTCCCTCCAGCAATCCACCACCGGGCTCACCCCCTTCCAATGTGTCCTCGGATACCAGCCTCCGCTCTTCCCATGGTCAGGTGAGCCCTCGGAGGTCCCAGCGGTAGATCACTGGTTCCGACAGAGCGAGAGGGTCTGGGACTCGGCTCACGTGCATCTCCAGCGGGCAGTGCGGAGGCATAAGGAGCAAGCAGATGCTCGTCGAAGACCTACACCGCAATACCAACCTGGACAGCGAGTCTGGCTCTCGACGAGGGATATCCGCCTCCGGCTGCCCTGCCGTAAGCTGAGTCCCCGATACATCGGACCATTCACCATTGAACGGCAACTGAATGAAGTGACCTATCGACTCCAGCTACCTGCCCAGTACCGCATCTCACCCTCATTCCATGTCTCACTCCTCAAACCCTTCACTGAACCCTTGTCTCCATCCACAGAGCCTGGTGATGATGCCGTACCTCCTCCTCCAGCCATCGAAGAAGACAACGACATCTTCCGGGTTAGAGCTATCCTCGACTCTCGACGACGGGGTCCACAATTGGAGTACCTGGTAGACTGGGAGAATTACGGCCCGGAGGAGCGTTGCTGGGTTAATCGCAACGACATCCTGGACCCCAGCCTTCTCACTGACTTTCACCGAGACCATCCAGACCGCCCCGCTCCCCGTGGCCGAGGTAGACCCCGTCGTCGTACAAGATCCCAGCCGTCAGGAGCCGCCCGTGGAGGAGGGGGTACTGTCACAACCACACCTGCTACACTCCCAGGATCGGACACTTACGCCACACCCACTCGTCCCCAATCACCCGAATTCTAAACACCTGTGCATCATCACCAGCACCACATATAAAGCCACCTGTCACCATCACTCAGTGTCTGGTCTTGCACCGATCTCCTCACTTACCTGAACGACATTAACCTACCTACCTGATCTGCCTTCCCCTCTTCATCCTCATCGGAACTTCTACTACCATCGTCTTCGTCTGAGTCACCGTCTGCACCACCACTCGCCCGAAGGAAAGTTGTGTTGCTTCTGTGTCCTCCACGTGTCAAGATTCACCTGTGTCTGAAACCTCTGATTCACATTAAATACTGTTTCACTGAATCCTCTGTGTCCTCGTCTGTGTCTGACACTTGTTTATATACATATATATATATATGTATATATATATATATATATATATATATATATATATATATATATATATATATATATATATATATATATTAGATCAATCAAAATTCAGCAAAAAATCTTTTTTGTCAGTTTCAGTGTTGGTATAGTTACTCTGATTTGTCTTCGTAAAGCACAAAACTGAAATGAGGAAAGTTTAGGACTGACTGAGATACCAGATATCAGCTAAGATGAAGAAACAGTGTACCTGGTCTCTGCATATTGTAATAAATCTCTCCTCGAAGAGAATGCAGAACTGAGTCAGAGAGCTTGTTGCAAAATATGGCTCTCAACATGCCCTGAATCTTGTAAAGCAAAATGAGTCATTAGAAAAATGAAATAAATATAACAGATTATGTTAAAGCATGTGCCATCTGCCCCAGACAGCGATCTCTATCTAAAGCATGTGTCAGTGACACTGCATGTTCTCTTATGCCAAGTACTGGCTTGTAATCATCTTTTATATAATCATGTCTTTGGCAATCGACTGTTATCAAAAGATCAAGAGGACGGTTACATCAGTTTTTTATTTTGAGCTGAAAGACATTTGAACACAGTGGATCAGTTGGTCTAGCAAACTTCCTGACCACAATTCATGCACGTAAGCATTTCAGATGTTATCCACAGCATCACTTACTTTGACACATTTTGCAGTGCATGCATGGGGTTACAGTGGTTTTGTCGATACAGTGGTGCTTTTGCTCCAAAGCACACATGCCTCCCTGAACAGTAACACTGAGTCCCCGTACTCTCCTGCTGCTACTTCAATGACTAAACACAAAACAGAGGAAAAATGCATAATGCATGATATATTGGTGCCAAATTGATTATTGGTTATTGATTTTTTTATATATATATTAGTTGTTGTTTTGTGTATACAGACAGTTTTTTTTAATAATGTAAAATCTTATTAGAATTTAAAATATGTTCTATATTAATCTTAATATCAACTTTGAAAACATTTGCTGATTTTTTTTTTTCAGGATCATTTGATAAATAGAAAATGTTTTCAAAAACAGCATTTATTAGAAAAAGAAATATTTTGCATTGAAGTAAAAATTCTTTACTGTAACTTTTGATCAATTAAACCCATCCTTGATGAAAAACAGTATTAATTACTTTGAAAATAATTTACTGCCCCAATATATGAATATGTAAGTATAAGAAACTGAAATCACTGAAATCAAAACGCAACAAAAAATATACAGTATATTTTAAGGCTACAAGCATCCAAATAATGCTGTTTTATTTGTGTCTAAATCTGATAACATTGTTACCAGGTGGGCTCATCAAAAAACATGACTGGGGGGTTGTTCAAGTTCAAGGGCAATAGCCAACCTCTTACACTGCCCCTCAGAGAGAGAGACACAGTACGAGTCTGGGCACACTCATGCAGTCCCAGGGCTGCCTTTCAGAATTTAGTTTTTCTTTTCTGCATGCCAATATAAACACACAGAAAGGAGGTGAAATTTCAGGGGGAAACTAGAAAACATTTCAGAAATCATTCAGTTCAGTGTGTTCCTTGATAGAAATGACATCTTTTTCTGCATGTGACTAAGTATTCAGAAGTTATTGTCATATGATATATAGCACCAAAGCAGCAGTATGGGGCACTACATTACTTTTGCCACACCATTCAAACTGCAGACTCACCATCATAGCTTATTTAACAGTCAAGTGTGGCAGCAATTTGGCCTCATGTATGATGTAACAATACATTTTATGAAAGGTTATGAGGTCTCTGAGCTTTACATTTTTACCAGGATCTCTCCAGTCATTCCTGTTTCCCTGTTACACACAAGACAAAACTTTCAGCCTATTAGACCAAAAGCTCTGTTCTCACAAATCACAGGAAAGCCCTCTCCTTTACCCAGACATTATTCCCATACATGTCCACTAAATGTTTAGAAGTTGTTTACTGTCTTATCATCATTGCTGACACTTTTCCTTAGGCCACAATGGAAACATAAGGACAATGGAAAAATTAAAGTGCAAACTAAATTGATCACTTTTACATTGGCACTAATCATATTTGCAAGTATATTCAATTCTGTATCTGTTTATTTATAAGAGTAGTCAGCATAAATTCCAAACGCACAAGCATTAGTATGATGTCAACAGCCAAATTCGAATTCAAAAATGTTGTTCTCCCCAGTCATGTCAGATGGGATCTCATTTAAACCTGTATTTTCAGCATCATTGCTCCAGTCTTCAGTGTCACATGATCCTTCAGAAATTATTCTAATATGACGATTTGGTGCTCAGTTTTTATTAGTTATTATTGGTCCTCAATTAATAATAATGCTTATTATTATTATCAATGTTTAAAAAAGTTTTTCCTTCTTAATAGTTTTGTTGAAACTGTGATATATATATTTTTGTCAGAATTCTTTAATAAATAGAAAGTTCAAAATAACAGCATTTATTTGAAATATGAACATTTTATGACATTATCAATGGCACTTTTGGTCAATATATTTAAGTTATTTATTTTAAATGTATTTATTTCAAGTTATTTTTGTTCTTCTTTTTAAATACGTAATAATAAGAAAGGAATAAATAATGATAATGAAAGTTTCTTGAGCACAAAATCTGCATATTCAGTTCAATTAAAATCGTTGCAAAGCAACTTTACCAAAAATTATATTTAGTAGTAGCTTAGTGACTGTCAGTTTAGGTGCAATGGCAGAAATGTACGGAAGAATCAATTAAAGATGTAATCAAACAGATGATGAACTCTATCAACAGCAATTATCATATGATGCAATCAAACTGTATTTGAATATTAGAATAATTTCTGAAGGATCATGTGACATCTGAAGACTGGAGTAATGATGCTGAAAATGTTATCTTTGCATCACAGGTAGAAATGACATTGCAAATATATTCAAACAGAAAACAGCCACTTGAAATTGTTTTTACTAGTTTAATTATTCCAAACGTTTGACTGGTAGAAAAAAATATCATTTTAAATAAATGAATCAGATCAGATCAGAACACTTTACTTCTCAACTGATTGTATGGAACATCCATATACAATGTTCTGTATAAAGATGTTTCAACATAGAAGTACTGATCACCCTGATCTATGTGATAAACTACACTACAAATTATTACATCTAATATCACTGAGTCATCATATGGAACATCACTATATGGTCAAAATGGGAAATCTCCAATGGGAGTGTCCTCCTATACTTTCCTCTTTACACTGTCTGCTCATTCAGGAGAGGCTCTCTGTCAAACTGATTTAGAATTTGGAGCTCTTCTAAAAGGCTTGGATTTGGTTTCCTCATAAAGACGTGAAATACTGCCATAATTGAATGCAATAGAAAAATATTATAATTTTTTTAAGTATTAATTTTAAAAGTATTTTCATTGAAAAAAATTATCATAATTACTGCATAAATATTACATAGTACCATGGAATTCTCTCAATATAAAAAAGAAACAATAATATAGAACAAAAATATATTATATATATATTCACTGAAAAAAAAAAACATTTACATTTCAGGTGTCCGGTCACTTTTGTCCTCAAACAACATCGAGTGCGACCCCCAAATGATTACATTAATAAACCTGCTCACAATACTCAATAAACCTGCCCTACCTGCTAATGCAATAATGATTTACTTCTTTAATTATTATTCCCAATACCATCACATGTAAGGTCTTGAGTAAAGCTCGTTTAAAACAAAACTTAGTGACACCTAGTGGTATCTTACTGTGTAGGGCAATCTGCATAAAAAGAGGAAAAAAGTTAAAACCACGAGTGCACCTATACTGTTTGACTTATATGGGATTGGAAAATATAGTACATTAACCAAATAACTCTGCTCTTAAAACCTCCAAACCTACGAAATGTGCGGTTTTATGTAAATGTAAATGCCTTATTTCAAAGTGATGACGAACAATATGCTAAGCATTCAGAGTTTACACCCCTGAATCTGAAATGGCAATAAAACTCAACTAAAACGAAGAACTGAAAGTATTTTATAGAATTCAATCATTTCATCACATTCGAAGAATCTTGCATATGCTCACACGGATTCAACATGGTATGAGTTAAACTATGGCTGTAAACCAACCAACCAAAAAAGAAATAAAGAAAACTGTGTTTCAGAATACTACAACAGAATACTTTGATCATGTTTTATCATACAAATGCAGGCAAAGAGGATGCTAAAATACATTTAGCCAAATAAATAAAGCAAGGACTTGTATGAATTTGAGTGGAGTGAATGAAAAGGCTCAGGCCTTGCTTCCAGACTCCATACAAATGACATCTGCATCAGACTAGAGCTAATACACAAAGATATTTGCAGATGTGATATTTTACATTTCCAGGCACTGATGTTACATTCGATTTAAAAGATTCAATGATAACATTTAACAAATGCACGAAATATATCAGTGGCAAATGTCTGAGATGAAATGAAAAACATTGTACTAACAAACCCTCCATCTACGAGAAAAAGAAAAAAAACTCAGCTGACTCTATCACACAAAACGTTTTGTAATGGTTCACAGATTATGTTGTACACATTCACGTGTACATACAGTATTGTTCAAAATAATAGCAGTACAATGTGACTAACCAGAATAATCAAGGTTTTTCGTATATTTTTTTATTGCTACGTGGCAAACAAGTTACCAGTAGGTTCAGTAGATTCTCAGAAAACAAACGAGACCCAGCATTCATGATATGCACGCTCTTAAGGCTGTGCAATTGGGCAATTAGTTGAATTAGTTGAAAGGGGTGTGTTCAAAAAAATAGCAGTGTGGCATTCATTCACTGAGGTCATCGATTTTGTGAAGAAACAGGTGTGAATCAGGTGGCCCCTATTTAAGGATGAAGCCAACACTTGTTGAACATGCATTTGAAAGCTGAGGAAAATGGGTCGTTCAAGACATTGTTCAGAAGAACAGCGTACTTTGATTAAAAAGTTGATTAGAGAGGGGAAAACCTATAAAGAGGTGCAAAAAATGATAGGCTGTTCAGCTAAAATGATCTCCAATGCCTTAAAATGGAGAGCAAAACCAGAGAGACGTGGAAGAAAACGGAAGACAACCATCAAAATGGATAGAAGAATAACCAGAATGGCAAAGGCTCAGCCAATGATCACCTCCAGGATGATCAAAGACAGTCTGGAGTTACCTGTAAGTACTGTGACAGTTAGAAGACGTCTGTGTGAAGCTAATCTATTTTCAAGAATCCCCCGCAAAGTCCCTCTGTTAAAAAAAAGGCATGTGCAGAAGAGGTTACAATTTGCCAAAGAACACATCAACTGGCCTAAAGAGAAATGGAGGAACATTTTGTGGACTGATGAGAGTAAAATTGTTCTTTTTGGGTCCAAGGGCCACAGGCAGTTTGTGAGACGACCCCCAAACTCTGAATTCAAGCCACAGTACACAGTGAAGACAGTGAAGCATGGAGGTGCAAGCATCATGATATGGGCATGTTTCTCCTACTATGGTGTTGGGCCTATTTATTGCATACCAGGGATCATGGATCAGTTTGCATATGTTAAAATACTTGAAGAGGTCATTTTGCCCTATGCTGAAGAGGACATGCCCTTGAAATGGTTGTTTCAACAAGACAATGACCCAAAACACACTAGTAAACGGGCAAAGTCTTGGTTCCAAACCAACAAAATTAATGTTATGGAGTGGCCAGCCCAATCTCCAGACCTTAATCCAATTGAGAACTTGTGGGGTGATATCAAAAATGCTGTTTCTGAAGCAAAACCAAGAAATGTGAATGAATTGTGGAATGTTGTTAAAGAATCACGGAGTGGAATAACAGCTGAGAGGTGCCACAAGTTGGTTGACTCCATGCCACACAGATGTCAAGCAGTTTTAAAAAACTGTGGTCATACAACTAAATATTAGTTTAGTGATTCACAGGATTGCTAAATCCCAGAAAAAAAAATGTTTGTACAAAATAGTTTTGAGTTTGTACAGTCAAAGGTAGACACTGCTATTTTTTTGAACACACCCCTTTCAACTAATTGCCCAATTGCACAGCCTTAAGAGCGTGCATATCATGAATGCTGGGTCTTGTTTGTTTTCTGACAATCTACTGAACCTACTGGTAACTTGTTTGCCACGTAGCAATAAAAAATATACTAAAAACCTTGATTATTCTGGTTAGTCACATTGTACTGCTATTATTTTGAACAATACTGTATAACCAGAGTCAGTGAAGGTAAAATGTAGATGATACTTCAAGCAGCTCCAGAAAATATGCATCCTGGGATCATTTACTGCAAGTCTGTTTTAAGTAGCAGCTGCAAATTGACATTCATTAAACTCCAGTAAATAAAAAGAAAAGTTTTCTTTGAAAAATAATAACACACAAAATATAAAGGCCATAGAATGACACGATAACACTTCTTATGAAAATACTTCTGGAAGGGGTGGTTGGTCTTCAGCTATGATATAGCTATCGCGCATCATTAAGCTGTCTGGCTACAGTCAGTATCTCTTTGGCCCCTTTGCCGAGCAGCAGATTCCCGAGGTCCACTCCTAACTTCACTGCGGCGTCCTGAGGTGCCTCTGACACCTTTAATGCAGTGATGCCCACACGCTGGACCTTCTCATCAACCTTCTCCTGTTCCTCAGCCTGGGAATAATGAGGTTACAGAATCTCAAGTGTCAAATTTAAACGAAGGATTCCGAATATTGGATATTTGTATCTATATTGTAGTGGATTAACAACCTGACTGTCAGAGCTGATGCTTGTCTGCATGGTCTCCTTCAGACTGTCTGAACCATCGAGACTGTACACCGCTCCAGTCAGGTAGAGCTGTGAATTCTTAACTTCAGTGTAAACAGCAACTGGAACACTGCATCCCCCTTCCTGTTAAAAACAAATCTAGTTAAATAAAACAGATACAGCAATGTTCTTAAGAAATGCATTCTTTGCATTCAGGTTGGATTTAAAAAAAGGTTTGCCAGAGAATGTTATTTTCAATGTCTCAGAAATTGTCATATGTGGTGTAAACAAGTAAATTGTAATTAATTTTCATTTTCACTTTAAATTATTATTAGATATTTACACTGCAGTTTGAAAGTTTGGGTTCAGTAAGATGTATCACATATTCCATAAAAATATTTAGCAGCACAACTGTTTTCAACATCGATAATAAGATAATAAGAAATGTTTACGAACACCAAACTTTGAAACCACAGTGTATTTATGTAATATTAATGAATTCAAATATTAAAACAAAAATGGCATCATGTCATTGATCCAGAAACAGGTGTGAGGGGTGTTACAGTGCAGCAGGATGTCTACCAGTTGTTTGAGGAAGGCTCTCTCCGCCATGCATCTCAACGCAGTTTCTGAGTCATTTAATACTGACACCATTTCCAGGATGTCCTGGTCTCGAGCTCTCACTTCGATTGCCAGAGCACCCTTTAACAAGACAGTAAGAGCAGCATGTAAGGTTCAATGTGATGGCACTCACTGCTGAGTAGGAGATCTGGACGAAAGCAACAGTGAATGTTACCCACCTGTCCAACTGCATACATGCAGACATCAGGCCCAAGGATCTGAAGCAAGGTGATAACAACAGATGTCAATGTTATCGATTAAAAGATGCAATAATCTTTAGTTTTGCATTTTATTTTTATTTTAGGTTCACTGAAGCAGGACGGGGCACCTGGCTGATGCGATTCTCCCAGCCCATTCTCCAAAGACCAGCTGCTGCTAAAATGATGGCTGAAAAGTCATCCTTTTCATCCAGCTTCTTTAGACGAGTGTTGAGATTACCTCTCTGAAACACAACTGTTAAGGTATAACCTCAAAACATCAAGTCCTTGTTAATACACTGAAATTATAATTGACTTGGTATCTGTATCTACATAAGAATAACAAGAAAAGTAAAAAAAAACTGCACTGCACTGAAAGATACAATGTCTTTAAACTCCAGATTTGGAAATCTTTTCTTCAGTTGGGCGGCCCGGCGAAGAGAACTGGTACCTACAACACTTCAAATATAAAATATATTATTTATTTTCCAAGAAAACACATATCCTGCAAATATTTATATGACAAAAATTCTAAAATATATCACTACCATCAAAAATGAAAGTTGAAAGTTGAAAGTTTTTTGAAGATGTCTTTTATGCTTACCCAAAATGCTTTTATTAAAACAAAAATACAGCAAACACAGTAATACTGTGAAATATAAGAATACATTTTACATACAAATGTAATTTATTTCTGTGATGCAACACTGAATTTTCCAGCATCATAACTCCAGTCTTCAGTGTCACATGATCAACACTGATTGTTTGATGAGTTCTTTGTACTGGCCTCCAATTTTACCTCTTGTTGGCTAGAGACTCTAGACATTGGCCTTTATGTTTGGGGTGCAGGACAACAGCATCATGAGGGTTTTCTCGCCTTTGAAGAGAAGGAAGTGTCAATCATAATGTTATAAGTGATTTGCAATGAGCAATACACTATATCATTTTTTTCCCCATACACTTTAATAATTATTTATGAACATTTAGGTTGTCAGCTTTCTACTTTTAAGATAAAAGACTCTTCAGATGTGGATGATTCACTTACTTCAGCACAGATCCTATAGTGAAACCTTCAGGAAGAACAGTTGGCAAGTCTTTCAAAGAGTGCACCACCAGATCTACCCTATGGAGACACAAATATTACAACAGCATTATTCAGTCTGAAACATAAGCACCAGTGCAGCAGTAAAAATCTCTGCAACATCAAATGCACCAAAAGACCAATAAACAACATTAAACATGAATGATATAAAGAAGGAATGACTCACTCATTTTTCTCCAAAGCATTTTCCAGTTCTTTTGTGAAGAGACTCTTTTCACCAATCTGTTAACATGTACAAAACTAATTAATTATTACATCAATATAATTTTTATTATTTATGGATTTGGACTCACTTTGGATAAAGCTGTGTCAAGAATTTTATCTCCTGTTGTTGACATAGCCACTGAAACAAAATCAAAAGATTGAAGTGGAATTTAATTTAAGGAGAGTGAATATCAACTACATCATACTTGCTAAAAAAAATCCATTACAAATAAACATCAACTGTTTCGCATATTCAACAATGATCTCTTACCTATTTCAAAATGAACATCAGGGTAGAACTCCTTGAGTTTCTCTACAACACTGTCTGTCTGAATCCGAGCCAGCTGAAAAAAATGGGAGAAAGGTAACTAAAGGTTCAACAATATTTCATTTCCCACACAATATGATGGTTCTTTAAGGCTGATCTTCTTGTTGAGGGCTGTAACTGGTTTCTTTCCTAAAACTAATCAATCTTGTACGCACCCTAACAAAGACAGAAATCTTATCAAAGCCATCACCGCTGCTGACACACCCAATCAAACTTACATTTGACTATATGACTCTAGAACTACTAAGTTATACTAAGTGACAATGTTTCCCATTATATAATTAGTTATAGAATGGAAAGTAAAAAAATATTTTAGAAAATGTGAGAGGATGAGAGGCATTTCAAACACATGGATTCCAATGACAAGCAGTCATAAAAACTGTGAAAATGGTTAGATATATTAGCAATATTTTAGATGATCTAATTTGTATGTACACTACAGTTTAAAAGTTTGGGATCAGTGATCATTTTTAAAGAATTAATACTTTAATTAAGCATGGATGTGTGAAATTAATCGAAAGTACCAGTTAAGACATTTATAATAATTCAAAAGATTTCTATCTTTCTATAAGTGATTTTTTTCTTCCTTTTGAATGTGATACAATTTTCATGAAAAAAAAAAAACATTGAGCGGCACTAATAAGAAATATTTATTGAGTACCAGCATATTAGAATGAAATTCAGCTTTGCAGTCACAGGAAAAAACTTGAATTATATTCAAATAGATAGATTATTAATAGACCATGCACACTGAATGTGCATGTGATATATTACCTGGCTTTTTCTGGTGCCAACACTGATCACCCTGCTGACTTTGCCATCAGCATCCTGTAAAAGAAGACAATATTTTTTCAGGCAAAGGTCAGTACCAACATAAATAACACAGACAAATATGTTAAATTGGATTACATTCTGACCCTAATGTATTTATAAGGTCCATCTGACATAGCTGTAGTGAAGTTAACTGTCTTCAGTCTTCAGAGGAACAGAAAGCAATGACTGATGAGGAGGCACTACGCCCCAGTGTGCTGGCTTCAGTAGATAAGACAATAATGCCTGTTCACTGCGTCCGTTACACACGAGGGAGGAGTAAAGAACACCATTCACATAGAGACATTTTATATGCGAGAATATTACACTACAACTTCTTGGGTGAAGATGATTCAGATGTAACCTCCTATTAACCACTAAACTTAATTATGTCATAATCGCATAACTAACGGAGCTGTAAAGTTTACGAGTATGGGCGAAATACATTGAATGTAAAATAAATACGGTTAAATTAGAGTTAGATTTGGTTTTGATTTCTCTTAAAATTACTTTTTATTCCGATTTTGAGTAGTGAATGAATGAAAACATACCTGTAACGTTAGTAGGTTTGTCTTTTCCGACATTTTGTAAGATTATCTTAGATATTTAATACTGAAAATACTGAAGTGGGATAAATGTCATTCACAACAGTTAGGTTGAGTATATTTTCCATAAAGTCCGAATTTCAAAACAAAAGTCACTTTGACAAAAAAAAAAAAAAAAAAAAATCGCAGAACACAAATACATTTACAGTAATCGAGTGAACACGAGTATGAATTATTTGACAAACAAACAATGTCTGTAATGACGCTGTTGAATGAAACTGCGAAGACTTTTTGACTGTGAATGTCTATTCTATTCCTGACAGAGGTGCGATATTGGACATAAATGAGAATCGACGCAGACTGGTGCCTTTATTTTTATTCTACATTTATTTATTTTGCATGTTATTTACTTATCAGCAAGGGATGGTTGTCATTTGTGATCTGTCAGACAGCCTGTTTCTGAAGTTTTTCCTATGTGTAGTCTTTTATTTTAAGGTTAGGTCACATTTTATATGATTAAGACTTGTGTTTAACACTGTAATAAGTAACTATATTTAGTTATTTAAATTCTTCATCTTGCTAGTTCGAACATTTTGTCCAGATGAATAAATCAGTAGTTAATATCTGCTGCAGGCAAAGCTTGTGATGGAGACCTTTAACAAGGTGGCTGTTAAAAAAAATATGCAAAGTCTTCAGTCATTGCTTTGCACTTAAAGGTACAGGTTGTAGGACCTGCCACTAGAGGGCGCACAACCAAAACAATAACAATCGCGTGGTTTGATGACGCTAAGAAGGAGCGTGGAATGATGGAATTTGTTGTCTCCTACCCAACCGCTGACGGCCATCAATCAGACGATATGAAAACGATTACCACTTGTTCAACAAATATATTGGATGAAAATCGGGAGGCTTGTGACTGTCCCATTAACTGCCAAGTAAATTACAGTCAAGGTCCAAAAAAATCTGAAAGACATCAGAATACTGCGTCTGCCATCAGTAACATGATGACCGTAACATTATAAAGCAATGAGAATACTTTTTGTATGCAAAGAAAACAAAAATAACAACTTTACTCAACAGTTCATCTTTTCTGTGTCTCTCCGCAACACCAGAGAAACATTTTGGAGAATATGAGCTGAACGCAAGCAGCTTACACTCTTCTGTGTCAGTTGCGATGCACGGGTGCACTGTTTTAATTCAAATCAAAGCGTAAAAAATGTAGAAAACGTATCCTTGTGTCGACACAAAATATTTAACATATACAAAAAGTATTGTCATCACTTCATATACGGTTGAACCACTGATGGCAGATGGACTATTCTGACGACATCTTTCATACTGTTCTGGACCAGTTAATGGGACAGTCACAAGCCTCCCGGTTTTCATCAAAAATATCTTAAATTGTGTTCAGAAGATGAACGTAGCTTTATGGGTTTGGAACGACATGGGGGTGGAGTAACCCTTTAAGCCAATTATTATTATGCAAAATCATTAATTATACCATGAGAATTTCTCATTGCAGTGTAATCTGTGTCTCTGTGTTTTATTTGTAACAGATGTATTAACTATTACTGTGAATAAGAACAAAAAGTAAAGAGCAGACAAATAGTTTTAAACAGTTAAATGCTCAAATTGTAAAAAATAAAATAAATAAATAAATAATAATAATAATCTAAATGTTTGACTTTTCCTGTGCAGGTTGATAGAGAAATTATTATGTATGCATAAATTCTCCAGCGTTTTGTCGTTTACCTTATTGACAATTTTTTTGAAAATCTGTTTTTTTTTTTTTTTTTTACCTAAAAACTGTCAATAGGAATTTCAAAAGATTTGCAATTCAAAGCTGATTTTGCATAACACAAAAACAATAAACAAGCTCATTTAACAAATTAACCAGAAAGGGATCTGACTACTATAAAAAAAAAAAATAAAACACTATAGTATCATAAATAATACGTCTTATTTAAATGGTTTGCCTGTTTCTACAGAGAACATTTTTATTTAGGTTTAGTTAAAAAGGATTTATGGTCAATGGCGCATCTTCGCATACTTTTATTTTGAAATGGTTATGAACTACAGAGGAAGTGTTTAGCGCAGAGTGCAACTTTTCCAAGGAGTTTGCACTCCCGATGGATAATTACAATATACTGACCTGCTTCATATTGAGAATTTGTTATTTTCCATCTGTTAGGATTGTTACGATAATTTGATTGCATTTATTAATACCGGATTTACAGTTTTATAGGCGTTAGACTGCCAATGCAGAACATTTTCTTCTAAATCATCCTGCAATATTATTTTGAAACCGCTTTCAGACTATTTCTCATTTGTGCACTGCTTGTAGCTGTGAAGAATATGTCTAAGTATGAGCTTTTTCAGAGTCAAACTGCTCTGTTGATCTTATTAATGCAGGACACACCAAAGCCACGCAGTTCTGCTGAACCTCATCTCAACATGACACACAACAACCCTCAGGTGGTAAGAATTTTTGTTATTGAAATTTATTTTGTAACTTGAATGTTTGCAGGTGAGTAGCTTGTATCTATGCTCTCTCATCAATCATTTTAAAATATTAAATATATAAGTACAAAATCTAAATGACCATACATTATGAAGTGCTGGTATGGTATATAATATTTATTTAAAACTTCTAGCACTATTTGTTTGTGTAGGGTTTACACGTAAAACATTTCCACGTGATGTGAATTGTAGGCTGCACAGGAGAGTCATGCAAGCAGATGTCTTTTAGTAGAGGACAGAGCAGAAGATAACATTCAGACTTTTGTCATGGGTGATGGTAAGGTAAAGTTCTTATACTAGCTGTTTTATTTACATTAGCTTATGAATAGTACAGCTGCTGTTTGTTGTACGTAGTAAGACCTCATTTTTGCTAAGATTTTTTATTTTAGCGTATGTCTTTCTTATAACTCAACTCATGCATTTAGATTTCTTAAACGGACTTCAAATTTTTTGTATATCTTTAAAAACATATTGATGATGCATGATTCTGTACGCACTAACGTTTTGGAAAAATCATGCTAAAGTATGAGTATCAAATATGACACAACAGGCTTTTGAAGAATGCTTATATGTCATGAGAAATCTTTAATAGCTCATATGATCAACACATTTTTTATTATTGTGTTGTTTTCCCATCAGATGAAGACAGGGGTTGGTCTGAAGATCAGGAAGGTGTGCTGCAGAAATCAGCCGAGCGACCTGAAAAGCCACAAGAGAACGAGTGTTTTGACTGCGAGCAGTGCGGAAAGGCCTTTCCAAAGATGTTCTCTCTTCTTCGACATAAACGTGTGCATTCGCGCATAAAGCAGCACTGTTGTGAAAAATGCGGGAAGAAGTTCTCACAATTAAGAGCGCTAGAAACTCATCTCCGCAAGCATATGCAGAAGTTCGAGAAGAAGAAATTTCCCTGTGCTACTTGTGGAAAGAGCTACAAAGATCTTGCAGCGCATGAACGGGTTCATGCAGACGTCAGACCGTTTACCTGTGATATATGCGGACAGGGATTCACAGTCAAAGGAAGCTTATATATGCACCAGAGAGTGCACACGGGCGAAAGACCATACACATGTGACACCTGTGGGAAAAGTTTCTCTCTAATAGGCACCCTAAACTGCCACAAGAAGTTTCATTCAGATGACAGGCCGATAAAATGCAGCCACTGCAATAAGAGCTTCAAGTGCAAGAGTCATTTGAGGCGCCACCTTCCTGTGCACACCGGTGAGAGACGATATGCATGTAAAATCTGTGGGAAAACATTTGCGCATCATGAAGCTATGACACGCCACATCCTCATTCACACGGGCGAAAAGCCGTACATATGTGAAGTGTGTGGTAAAAGATTTCGCCAGAGAAGCAATTTAAAAGTCCATATGCGGGTGCACGGAGAAGCACAATTTAAGTGTGAAGTGTGTGGGAAAACATTCCAACATGATTTTTTGCTACAGAACCATATTTTATCACACAATCATACTGGAAATTCAGAAGAAGAGCAGTTTCCGAATTCCAAGTCTGTTTTAAAAACTCAACTACAGATACATTCAGTCAAAAGCAAACCTTTTACATGCAAATTGTGTGAGAAGAGCTACAGCAACATTTATAATCTCCGCATACATGAGAAGCTGCACTCAGGCGAGACCCCATTCAAGTGTGAGGTCTGCGGTAAGGCCTATGCTCTCAGAAAGTCCTTTAAAACACATATGCTGTGCCATTCAGGAGACAGACCTTATAAATGCATTGCATGCGGGAAAGCATTCAAGTGGTCTGGCTCTCTGAAAATGCATATGAAGACTCATACTGATGAAAAAACGCACAAATGTGAGACGTGTGGAAAGAGCTTTCGCTTGTATGGAAATTTAAAGCGACACAAGCGTGCCCATGCTGGGGAGAAGCCGTTCAGCTGTAAGGTCTGTGGGGAAGGGTTCCCAGAACTCGACCTTGTCAAAACACATATGCAAACCCATCCTGGAGTGAAACCCTACACATGCCAGAAGTGTGGGAAGAATTATGTATATCTTAGACATTACAATGGTCACAAATGCAAACCTGTATGAAAAAGATGCCGTGGTAGGAACTTTGTTGTTACAACTGCAGGACTCTTTTCATATTGTAATATTTCCTACACAAATGTTTGGGTAACATCATGAAGACATTTAAATAAAACATTAGGCTGAATAAGCTGTTGTTATTTTTAATGTTGTATAATATGTACCTATATCAAAAACAAAGTGATTAATATAATCATTGGCATGATTATTGGAAACTTGGAAATATGAGGGGGGGGGGGGGGGGGGGGGAATTGTTTTTAGGTAAACTGCTCTTGCATAGAGCTTGTGGATAAATGTTTCATATTTTCAATGAATATTCAAACTAGTTTACAAAATGATCTGAATGATTGATTAGCGAATTTATATGATATAAAACATATATTTTTAAAAGTGTTTTTAAACATCCTTATCCAGTCATCAGAAATTCCAGAAAAACTTGTAAAAGGCATTCAGGACTCTTTGTTATCAAGAATGGTATCTGAATTCTCTCAAATAAACTCACAACACTTCATTAAACCACTGATATATAACATGCAAATAATAAAAGAAACGTAGGAAATGTATTATCCCTTTGAAATTAGTGAGCTTTCAACGACTTTTATTTTGAAACTCTGTTTCGGAAGTATATATGTTCTAGTCACAGGTCTATAATTGGTCTTACCAAATCCATTGTGAGATCAAATTGATCCAAAGCTGATCTAATACCCTCAACAATGTACCACTGAATTTTAAACCCCTTACGTTGTTTTTGTTATTCATAACATAAGCATCTTAATGGCGAATGCCGAGCATTAAGAGACTTTTATTTTAAAGTAAAGTGGAAGTACTTGCTGCTTAATTCAACTTGGTAGTGAGTTGTTTATTTTCTTCTCAATCTGGCAGTACCAACTGTCAAACACGGACTGAGTTGATTTTGTTGCAGTTCTCTTAACTGTGGTCATTATGGTCCGGTTTGAGCTTTTTCAGAGTCAAACCACTCTGATCATGTCAGTCCTGACGGACTCTGCGAATCTCGAGATCCGAAAGACTTTTACATACAGCTCCGATGAATCCAGTCTCACTATCAGACCAAACAATACACAGATCCAGATGGTAAGAAACTCTCTTATTGATTCATTTTAACATGGATTGTTGTAATATGTTAAAAAGAACCCTCAATTTTACAGCCCGGTTGATTATGTTTCATTCTTATAGTGTTATTTTTGTTCTTTTTTTCAATGCAGCTTAATTCCATAATGGAGAGGTTTGCCAAAGAAGCAGTGCAGAAGATTTGCAGCCTTTTCAGATACTGTTCATCCAATACAGCAGCTCCAGCACAGCTGTGTCTGACGGGTCGAGACGACCCGAGGAAGACTTCATCTCAGTTGGGACATGATCTCAGTGGAGCCACATACATCCATAACCAAGAGTCTCAGGGTACTTGATATAGATGTCAATATCAGGCCAGAAGAGTTGCTAGTCTGAAGACTTCCTCTAGCACATTCCCTCCTTTATCTTGGTGGTGATTTTTGTTTTGTGCTCCTCTCGCAGTAGATTCTGTATCTCTCTCTTTGAGTCCTCTGAAGGAGCCAGAAACAACATCTCACCAGAAACCTTCAAGCAGCGAGGTGAGTAATTATACAATGGTGATTTAAAGAGGAATTTCTCTTAAATATATAACTTACAGTGTGATAAATGTTGGTTGAAACTCTTATAGCCTGCTCAGGAAAGTAATGTAAGCAAATGTCTTATGATGGAGGACAGAGGAGAGGAAACCATCCAGACAATATTCATCAATGACAGTAAGAGATCCAAACTGAGTTTGAAATTTCTTGCTCATTTTCCACCCTTGCATGTGTTAATTTACATGTCAGTGTTGATATTGTTAATTGATAATTGAAATAAAGCTGAAATAAAATTGAGATAATAGAAAAAAAAAATTAATGGCAACTAACTGGAATAAAAAAAGTTTAACCCTTAACTGTCATCTGTCCCCTCTGTGGGACACCTAAGGTTACTTCACTATTTTACAATTAAATCCTAATCTTATCATGACAAACTATATATCGTTGGAAAGGTCTAAGACTTTATACATATTTGACCACTTTTTTTTGTTAGAAAAGTATGTAGGAAAAGTAATAGATTAATTTATGAAACAAGTGCACCTAAACAAATCTTCATCTTAACAGGAGATCTGACCTTTGTCAAAGAAAGTCTTCTTTTTTTTATCACGCTTTAGAAATCATAAGAAATTATAAATCAACTGAAAACCATTTTAGAATCAGATATTGCATTGTCATGGAAATGATGCTTCGAAATCATGTTACAAAATGTTTTTGTTCATGAATTCATCTATGTTAAAAAATGTTAAGGGGTTAAGTATTAAAATGACTAAAACGTAAATAAATTTGAAAGCTAAATAAAAATAACAAGCACATAAAATGAATAAAACAAAAAATATATAATTTTATTAATATATATACTGTATATAAATGAATGTATAAAATTTATATTAATATAACGTTGATATGCATAATAGTTTTTAAATGTTTAAATGCTAAAGTTTTTAAATTTGAATTTTAATCATCTTTAATAGTTCTTTAAAGGGGGCTTAACACAGTTTCGCCAGGCTCATTTTAATCTTGAGTACCTATAGATAAATTATTTCCAGTTTACTAATCTGTGAATATATGAATAGACTATGATTAATGTTGACTGACCCTGATGACCATGTTGTTTTTCATTTCACCTGCAGCTGATGACAGGGACTTGTCTGAAGATCAGGAAAATGTGTTGCAGACAACCAATCAACCTAAAGCTCCACAAGTGAACGAGTCTTTTGAATGCGAGCAGTGCGGAAAGGCCTTTCCAAAGATGTTTTCTCTGGTTCAGCACAAACGTGTGCATTCAATCGTGAGGCCTCACACTTGTGAAAAGTGCGGGAAGAAATTCACACTGCTGAGAGCGCTAGAGACCCACCTTCGCAAACACTCGCAGAAGTTCGAGAAGAAGAAATTCCCCTGCGCTACTTGCGGAAAGAGCTTCAGAGATCTTGCAGCGCACGAACTTGTCCACGCCGACGTCAAACCATTTACCTGTGAAACATGCGGACAGGGATTCACAATCAAAAGAAGCTTATACATGCACCAGAGGGTGCACACGGGCGAAAAACCATACAGATGCGACACCTGCGGAAAGTGTTTCTCCCTGATTGGCACGTTGAACTACCACAAGAGAATTCATTCAAATGACAGGCCGATAAAATGCAGCCACTGCAATAAGAGCTTCAAATACCATAAACTTCTGAAGCTCCATCTCCGCGTGCACACGGGCGAGAGGCCGCACACCTGCGACATCTGTGGGAAAAGTTTTGCACTTTCCGGTACTCTAAAACGCCACATCCTCATTCACACCGGCGACAAACCCTACGTCTGCGAGGTGTGCGGCAGAAGATTCAACCAGAGAAGCACTCTGAAAGGCCACATGCGAGTTCACGGAGAAAAGCGATTTATGTGTGAAATGTGCGGGAAAACATTCCAGTATAATTACGTCCTGAGGAACCACATTCTAACACATGATCAGATTGGAAATCCAGGAGATAAGAGCAACGCTCAGCGCTGCGACGTCTGTGGGAAGTTCCTGAGCTCTGCCTACGCGTTGAAAGCTCACTTGCAGTTGCATTCGGACAACAGCAAGCCTCATACGTGCACGTTATGCGAGAGAAGGTACAGTAGTGTCCATTCACTCCGGATGCATGAGCAGCTTCACACGGGAGAGAAACCGTTCAAGTGCGAGATCTGTGGGAAGGACTTTTCTCTAAGGGCTTCATATAAAACCCATATGTTCCTGCATTCTGGAGAAAGACCTCACAAATGCGTTTTGTGTGGGAAAAGATTCAAGCTGTCGAGCTCTCTGAAGATGCATATACGCACTCATACCGGTGAAAAACCTCATAAGTGTGAAACCTGTGGGAAGGCGTTTCATTTGTCTGCCAATTTGAAGAGACACAGGCTCGTGCACACTGGGGAAAAGCCGTTTACCTGTGACATTTGTTTGAAGAGTTTCACACAGCCCAACAATTTGAAGGCACACATGCACATTCACACTGGCAAAAAGCCGTACACGTGCACTAAGTGCTGGAAAAGTTTTGCCTATCAGAGAAACTGCAAAGTTCACAAATGTGCTCCACTTACAGACTGCTGAACTGGTAATGCTTGGAGTTCATGTAAGATTGTAAATAATTTTATGAAAGTTGAAATGAACATGAAATGCTTGACTGTATTTATTTATAAAAATAAATAAATAAAATGTTTTCCTTGTAATTTTGGAAGGAAATCGTTTCTGTGAATGTGTTCTTCAAGTAAAGGACATAAAACTAAAAGCCACTGTTTAAAATAAATCAAATAAACATTATACAAGTGGCTGGACTTAATGCTACATGAGTCTACTTATAATTTTTCAGGTCCTAAAATATATCAATATCCAACCCAAAATACTGATTTTATATTTTAATTGAATATTGTGATTTGTGCAAATTGCCGCTATCCCCAACAACATGAGGGCACTTTACTGCTACTGCTGTCATAAAAAGTTCAAAAATGCAGTAAATATTTAATATTCAGTGAAAAATTCTTCATTTTGTCACCTTAAAACCTCAGAGGTCACAATAAATATGCATGTAAATATATTAATTTAAAATATAAAATGTATGTAACTACATTTATTCATCTATTCATTTATTTATAGAATTGTTTGTAAATAATTTATTTTAAAATTAAATATATTTGTATAATATTTCTAGGGTTTTGTCATGTAATGTACAGTGGCAACAGCTGTGCCCCATATATTACATATCAAGATACAGGTGTTGGTTTTCCTGCTGGGCATCACTGCCTGACGCACCTCCTCCGGTGCCTTTTGAACTTGTGTGTCATGGCACCTCACTGAACACTTTTGTGAGCCTGAGCGGGTCGTCAGCTGGGGACCACCACTCATCGACGTTTCGCTCCTTTAACCCCAGTACGTCTCGTGGTGGCGGAGCGATGGCAGGGATCTCTCCCTGCCACCCCCTGCTGATGCCCTAGGTGTTTGCCCCCCAAACCTTCTCCTTCCTCCTTAGCCACAGCCAGAAGCTGCCTTTCTCTGCCTCCTCTGCCAGCTCTTTCATGGCTTTCCGATGCCTTGCTCCTGTTTATCCCATGTCGCGGAGTAGGCGAGCGGTTGAGGAACCTACAAAGCCCCTACACCCCACTTCCACAGGGCAGATAACGGCTTTCCAGCCCGCCTCCCTGCACTCTGCCGCCAGATCAGAGTACTTGGCTCGCTTCCGCTCATACGCGGCCTCCACCCCCCCACCCCCCTCCCATGGTACAGTGAGTTCCACGAGGAGGACGGTCTTGCAAGTCTCTGACCACATTATGAGGTCGGGCCGCTGGGATGTTTCCACTATTTCCCTGGGGAACTGGAGCTGCCTTCCCAAGTCGACCCTCATAGTCCACTCACTTCCCGGTGAGAGGAGCCTTGCTGTGTCTCTCTGGCGGGAGGGTCTGATGCTCTCTCCAGCCCTCGCGAATTGGATGGCATGCCAACCTCGAGCGGAAGGTCTACTATTCGCCTCCTTTCTGCATGACTCTGACACCTCTGCCAGCTTTTTCAGTACTTGGTCATGTCGCCACCTATAGCGGCCTTGGGACAATGCCGTCGTGCAGCCCGACAGGATGTGCTGGAGGCTTGCGTTGCTGGTGTTACAAAGGGAACATGTCTCTTCGGCCCCAAACCATTGGTGGAGGTTTCGGGGACAAGGCAAGGTGTCATAGGTTGCTCTTATCAGAAAGCTGAGCCTAGCTTGGGGGATCTTCCATAGGTCGGACCATGACATGGACCTGTCTGTGAGGCCTTCCCATGACGTCCAACGTCCTTGCTGGCCCTGGGACACAGCTTTGACGTTAAGGCGTTCGTGCTCAGTTCTTGCCACTTCCGCCACCACCATGGCTTTCCGGTCTTCTTTGGAAGCCTTTGACCAGAACAAGGGAACATCGCCCCTCCCAAGGCCTGCTCGACCCTCCTGGACTCTGCCAACCACCTCGCGGTGCTTCAGCCTAGCGATTGCCATGTCGACCTCTTCTTGGGCTTTCCACTTTCTTCCCGTTCTTATCTGGGTGCCCGCTGCTCTCACCAGCTGGTCAGTGGTTTCCCTCAGCTCCAGCACCAGCCGAGCCTTCTCTTGCTTGTATCCCCCGCTGATGGATCGCAGTGGTAGTTGTAGCGTGTTCCTCCCGAAGAGGCCTACCTCCGAGAAGCATCTTGGTAGTCCCAGCCACTTCCTGATGAACGAGTTTGCCAGCCCGTCCATCTTGTTTACCACTGATAAGGGGATTTCGCTCATCTTCAGTGGCCACATCACCCTTTGGTACAGTATGGCCTGGTAACACCACACTTTGTGCTTTCCGGGGAGTTGGCTTCGGTTGATCTTGGCCAGGCCATCTGCGAGTTGCTTCCTCACCGTCTCCCCCATCTGCCTGTCTGAGAGCTCTGCTGTGTAGGTACGACCCAGGCTACGGACAGGTTGATCTTTCACCAATGGGATATTTTCACCGCCTGCGACAAAGATGGTGTTGTCATTTCGAACTCCTTTCTTGATCGACAAACTGCGTGACTTGGATGGTTTTATCTTCATCCTCGCCCAGCCCACAAGCTCGTCAATCCTCTTCAGCAGCCTTGTTGTGCATGCTGCTGTCTGGAGTATGGTGGTGATATCATCCATGTAACCTCTAACTGCTGGTAGCCTTTGTCCTGACGGCAGTTTCACTCCTCCGACCATCTTCCTAGCCCCTATGAGGATGATCTCAAAGGCTGCGATGAACAAGATGGGCGAGATTGAGCATCCCATGGCAATGCCTACTTCCAGCTGTTGCCAGCCTGTTGTAAAGTCCTGGTGGGTGCAGCACATCTGGAGGTCTCCAAAGTACTTGGCCACCAGGGCTCTAATATCGACTGGGACGTGGAAGAAGTCCAAGGCGAACTCGATGAGTTGGTGGGGGACTGACCCGTATGCGTTGGCAAGATCGAGCCATACTACGTGCAGGTCACCTCTCTCTCTTTTCGCCCTTTGGATCTGCTCCCATATCACTGATGAGTGTTCCACACACCCTGGGAAGCCTGGCACACCTGCCTTCTGGCAACTGGTGTCAATGTACCCGTTTCCTGTGAGGTAGCTGGTCAACCTCTTGGCCAGGATGGAGAAGAAGATCTTCCCTTCGACATTCAGGAGGGCGATACTCCTAAACTGGCCGATCGTGCTGGAGTTTTGCTCTTTTGGGATGAAAACTGTGACAGCTCTCTGCCACTCTGACGGGATGACTTTGTTTCTCCAAGCCACTCTCAGCAGATTCCAGAGGTGTCTCAAGACCCCCGGGCAGTACTTATACAGCTTGTATGGTATCCCGTTAGGGCCTGGGGCTGAGGCTGTTCTTGCCTTCCGGACCGCCTCTGTTACCTCGCTGAGTTTGGGGAGGGCAGCGTCAAAGAGGGAGGTTGGGGGAGCTGAGCGAGGAACATACCCAGGGGATCCCAGCGGAGTTGACTTCGCTGGGTCACTGTACTGCTCCTTTATGTAGTTCTCCAGCTCAGACTTGGTAATCTCCAGCTTTCCGCTTCTCTTATCCTCTAGCAGCTGTCTGGCATGCTTGAAAGGATTTTTGAAGAAGTTACTCCTCTCTTTCTCCTTCCGCCTTCTGCGCTTACGGATGCGCTCTGCCCTCCGTAGGCCGGCAAGCTCTTTCCTCACCTCGTCCCACAGTGGTTTCAGGCCTTCCTTCTCTTCTCTGCTTGCCTTCCTCCACTGTTTCCGGAGTTGACGTCGCCTCTTCACCAACTGTCCGATCTCCCTCTCCCTCCTCCCCTTCTGCACTGGGCAAGCTCTCCGCTTTCCAGCTGTTACTCCGAGTCTGCCTATGCATTCATCGTACAGGATGTCTCCGATGCGGTTCAGCTTATTTTCCACCTGGCCATGCAATGAGTGCTCCAGGATCAGGCTGAGGTCCTTGTCCAGCTTCTGCCAGACCGCCACTTCATTAGCTTTTGGCCACTTGACCATCTGCCTCCTTCCGGGTTCTTTCCCCTCTGTCCTATGGCTTTGCTCGCGGTTGTTGGGGTTGCTTTGTGCTCTGTGTGTGTCTTCGTCAGTGCCACTCTCAGAGGCATTGGCGTCCATCACGGGCCCTCCTGTGTCCTCCACCTGCCTTTCTACAGCAACGGTGGATCCCTCAGCGCTGTGGTTTGCGACCTGGCCTTGGGTTCCTCTTGTCTGACCTGCGTTTGCAGTGCAATGTTGCTGTTGGCCTCCCTCTACACACTTCTTCCTACCCTGGTGGATCCGCAACCCTCTGAAGGTGGTCTCTTTCTCCCACCCACACCTGCATCTTCTCGTGATCCTAGAATCTTTGTCCGTATCCGTTCCAGTCGTTACCGGGAAATCCGTCAGTCTTGGCCCTTCTTCCATCCCGCCTCTCGGAGGGCCTTCGGGCTGTTTTTCCTTATTCGTTTTCGTTTTCATATAAGCTCTATATGTGTTCTTGTTGTAGAGCATTGGGTTAGCAGCGCAAAAGGCTGTGGGTTCGATTCCCAGGGAACAAATGTTAGGTAAAAAATGTTAGCCTGAATGCACTGTAAGCGACTTTTAGATACAAGCGTCTGCTAAATTCATAAATCTATTTAATTTATGTATTTATATAAACTCCAGTCCAGTGAGGGGCAGCATTAAGCACAGGTGCTTCACTACTCAATACAAGAGAACATTGCAGTGGCTTTATTGAAATTATCATGATATCAGTCACCAAAAACAGCAACAGGAGAATAATGTTGCTGCTGGAGTCTTGAGTTTGTCTCTGTTCTGGAGACACTCGTTAAGGCAACGGTTAATGAAAGGACGAAAGTCATGGAGTCTTCAAACAAACCTCCACAAATTAAAGAAGACAAGTCAGTAACCCTGGACTTTATACTAATTATGAAAAATGCACGAAATGACCGTGTTTCTTGTTTGCTGCATTTGTTTTTAAAGAATAGTCCACAACCTTAAGACCTTAACTGAAATAGAATTAAATGTGTTTAGCGAATAATCAAATACAAGTATCTCTGAGGCATATTCTACATCATTTGTCTATGGTTCTAGTTAGTTACATGGTCTGTAACAGTACTGTGTTGAATTGACCCCCATTTGTTTGGAATTTACTTTCTTAAAATATTAGTATAGCCAATACTGTTACTAATACTGAGTTGGTCCCATAAACAGTGAAAACATTGGTATTGGACATTCTGACTTTCTCTACATTAATTTTCAAGTAACTTTGTTATAACTTTTAACGACAACACTAACTAGTAAAATATCATTTAGATGTAGATGTTTTAAGGCATTTCCTCATCTTTTACCTTTCCTGAACTATTCATCTTCTAGTAAAGCCAGCCTCAACATAAGTATGATAACTTTAAAACCTGATTATAGTGATTAAATTATGGAAAAGGGTAGGCTAAAAATCTACATGCATGATGTCCAAAACATTTGTCAAATGTACGCAAGTTACTTGCTACAACTTAAAATCCAGTAATTTTTATTCCTAAATTTGAATTAATATCTTTTTTGTCAGTTTCTACTCATTCTTAGAACATTTTATTGACAAGCTAGGCCCTGAAGCCGGATGACATGTGTTCCTAGTTTTTCAAATTGATGTTCTCCGTTTCGGGGTGGGGAACTGACATTCGTGGTAATGAGGAGAGGAGATATGCTCTTTTGAATATGTGGGTTTGCTATCACAGTGGTAGTTTTTTTGGGCGTGCATTGAATGAGAAGGATGGGCCCAGTTTGCATGGAGCTTCCATTGCTCTGTGTTAAGTGAGGGGATGGAGAGTGACTGTGAGCTTTCTTTGAGAGAGTTCTGGTCTCGGCGAGAACTGAGCCTCTCTTCTTCCCACTTTGCATTTGGATCAGGACAGAATATTCAATAAAACAGCATTTATTTGAAATATAACAATTTTGTAACATTATAAGCTAAATAACTTTACTGTAACTTTTTAATCAATGTAATGTCCTTGCTAAATAAAAGCATTAATTTCTTTCCAAACAAATCTTACTTGCCCAAACATGTGAATGCTATTAGATTAGATTAAATTAGATTAGATGTGATTAATGACATTTCTATGTAGTAATGTTCGTATAAAGTCTTTTTAATTCAGCAAAGCATAAGATCCGTCATCATTCACTGACAAAATATTATATAATGCAGATACAACGCGAATCACGTTCCCAGAACCAGGATGCACTAACGCACAGTGACCAGCTGGGGGAGTGGTACACATTTATTTTGGCAGGATGCACTAGCGTACAGTGACCAGTTGGAGGAGTGGTACACATTTATTTTGGCATCTCTGTTTGTCTGTCGATGGGTCTTGCTACATGAATGAATGAAGAGTCAGTGTTTAGGACCATGGGGGGAAGGGTTTGTACGCGCGCGTCCGCCGCAGCCCTGCCCAGCCTAGTCTTTCTTCTGACGTCCTTCCTTGATGCCAGTGTCAAACGCTGCTGGGGATCGATGTTTTACAGCCACTGTACAGATTTTATGTTTGGGAGCTCTGACATACCCTGCCTCTTCGAAAAGGATATTATTCATCAGTCTTCGTTGGGACGGGAGTGTGCTCGAGATACGCGAAATTGTTTGGATTTCGTATTGTGCCTGCTGTTGTTTATTTATTAGTATATTGTTTTCCTGCAAATGCACACAGATGACTATTTGAAGAGGACACTGCGTCCGTGGGAGTGGTTTATTTTCTCTGGACAACCGTGGTTCATTGAAAAAAAAATGAGGCCGTTTTCCTCGATTTGATGCTGTGGTAGCTTTTTTTCTCTCTCCCTTGTTCCCTTCTGCTTCTGTTTTCTTTCTGTCAGTCTCGTGATATGCAATCGCTGACGACTGATCCTTGAGGTTTCAACATACATTTCTGTATATGGACATGTTATGAGGACAGCTGAGTGAGACGTTTTCATCTAGCGAAGGACAAAATGATCTATTGTTCCGGCTAGCCAAACTACCACAGACATGAGCATCATATAGCTTTTATTTTATATTTGTTTTCATCCCATCAGTACTGCACGTAGCATCCAGTAAACTTGACCGAGAATGAGGATTGTTTAAGGGGAAACGCTGTACTGGTGGTCGGAGAGGGCAGCGATAGCCTCGCGATACTGGCTCGGCTGCTGGCTGGTTCTCCTGCCTGGGCCGATTCAATTAGAAACTGTAGACGGACCGCTGAAATAACCGCAGGGTTGCTGTTGGCCGAAGCTCCAGGGACGATGTCTTCACGCGCGCCGCTGCAGCCGGGGAACGAAAGGAATGTAGACCACGTAAGTGTAACGCTTTCTCACGTCATTTAATTCCACTTTGCGTCAAAAGTAGAGGTGAAGGGAAGTGAGGCTCGCGGATCGGTTCTTTCGAAACATAACGAAACGTTTCAAAATAACACATGCATCCTTTACGTCATCGCGTTATTATTAAGACATCGTAGGATGACATTACATCTGTGTTTTTTACATTTACATTCTCCGCTGTTTTACTTATTATTATTGATATTAAGGGTGGTTATTGTTGTTTCACTTGTCCTAGTTTAGTTTGTTGCAGCCGCTATTCTGCTCATGAAAAAGTATTTGAAAAACTAAATAGGCCTCAAATTTGTATTGATAATAGTAAAACAAATATAGTAAAACAAATCGTTAAAAAACTAAACAAAAAAAAAACGTATTATCAAATGATGTGTGTTAATAAAACTGCTGTTAGACATAGGCCTACTCAAATTAATGTCATATTTCCATTTGTGATATTTCTTTTATCAGCTATTAAAGTATCTATTGGCCAATTATTAATTCAATTAATAACAATTAATTGATTCAGTTCAAATGGTCTCATCAGTTCAGTCGGTTCGGTTCATTGTGAATTGGATATGGCTCAAAAACCGATTCTTGTAAGAACCACGCGAAGCGATTTTGCGATTCATTGAAAAGACTCGATTCAAAAGAACATTTTGTTTATCAGGAGCACTGACATACAATCAGATTTTTGGGGGTTTATTTTAGTTTTATGGATATGTCAGAAACATTTGGTACTGTTATCTAAAAATGTGTCTCAACCACTGATCTATAATATATATATATATATATATATATGCGGTCTCAACTAATTTGAGAATTAAAGAGTAAGAGTATGTTTACATGTCTGTCTTTGTTGTCATTTAACTCATGGAGTAAGGGACTCTTTTAAAGTCTATCTATAACATTACATTTTTGGATGATTTGTATGCAGTAATTTGTGGGGGGTTTTAGGTATGTCCTCATGCAAAATGTTCTTGTAAACCTCAGGCCTACGTGAAGTAGGCTTAAAACCACTTCTTTTCGTGTTCAGTATTGTGTAAATTCAGCTACTAAGGCCAAGCTATGCCTTGTGTTCATAGACAGGGCCATACGCATCATTATTCAGATTAGTGGTTGATCAATATAGCCATTCAGTGTATTTTTACTGTTCCCTTCCCCCAATCTGAGATGTTTGGTTACACCATTTTGCATATGCCAAACTGCAATATCATTTAATGCATTTTTTTAGTATTTATATTTATTCATATTTATTCTTCCGTTTTGCTTTATCTTAATGAAAAACATAAAAAGTCTGCTTTGTTAATGATGTACACGTGTAAGTAAACAGATGTATGGCGGACAGCTTGTTATAACATTTTGAAGACCGTGTAAAGTATTTCAGAAAATACAAAAATACGTTTGCTTCTCGTGGTAGCAAGGCTTGCCCTTATTTTTGCGCGCACACACACACACACACATACACACACACACACACACACACACACACACACACACACACACACACACACACACACACAGTTAATAACTTAGAAATTGGGCTGTCTTTTACTTGCAAAGTTGTATATTAGTGTATCTTACTAAAGGCCTATTCATGTACCTCATGATTTATTAATAGTAAATATTAGCATTGAAAGAGTAGTTTACCCAAAACATTTGTTATCATTTAGACCCCCTCATGGAGTTCCAAACCTATGATTTTTGTACTGATTGTTCTTTTCCATTAAAAACCAATGGATGTGGACTACAGGGTTTAAAATTAAAATATTACCAAAATATAAGTAGTCAAAATAACTATTGTATATTTTATTCATTTAATTGCTTTAAGGTGAATAGACTGAATTTTAAGGAGGTAGACATGCACATAGTTTTGGAAGTGAGTCAGTGTTGGCATAATTTTCATTTGTTTTGGTTCAACTGTCCCTTTAAGATAGAAATGCCCAAACTTTTTACTTAAATGCCAAGAACCAAACTTGATTGAGGGCCATGGACCAAAAGGAAAAATCAAAGGTGATCACAAGCAAACTTTGGCCCACAGGCAGATTGTGGCTAGATAGTTTTTAGTAGACCGTTGCAAATATGGGTTTCACTCATAATAATGTAATTAACAGTTAAGAAGTGCTGTCTCTGTTTCCACTTCAAACTGTCATAACTTGTGGTTGGTGTACTTACTTTAACCAAAGCTCTTTTATTATGTGAGTGGAATGTCAGGTGTCAGTTTACTTCTTGAATAGTTCGTAAGGAGATGTAATGGACATCCGCTTTCCACATTTTTACGTCATGTGCCATAATCTGATCGCTTGAAAGAAATTTGATTGCTTGTATTTATTGCTGCTGTAATCGGAAATCGGATTATGTGTTATACAAAAACTATTGACCCACAAAGGGATTCCTAAACTCCGCGACTTAGTTGAGAACGTCATAGATTGAAAAATAAAGGAGTATACATAAAGAAAAAGGAGTGGTTGGCTATGTGAATGAAAGATGATGAAAAGTCTGCATAGTTTGTGCTTCAGTTATCCAGCACATTTGCAAGCACAGACACAGAAACATGGCATGCCACATAGAGGCACGGCGAGAGCTTCAAGAATGATGAGAGCAGATGAGATGAGAGCGATCAAGAACACAAAGCAAACACAATAGGAAATGCATCTACCAATCTGGGAGGTTATGGAAACTCTCTGTCTAGCTATGGGTTAAGAGTGGAACAAAGATGTCAAAATAAAGAGCCTGCAAGTGAATCCACAGATTGCATGTAGGCCAGAGAAACATTGTGTTGTCTGTCAGATAGAAGTTGCTCAAAGCTAGTCTAGAGGATTGGGTCAACTGAAGAAGAAATCCCGGGACGTCCTGTACATGTTAAAGGACATTTATGAAAATGTTTCCCTTGCAAGGTTAAATTAGGTGTAAATGGCAGCCATCTTGATAACCATCATATTGTAACAGCTTTACAGAAGAAAATGCTATCCACCTTATTCCCGATGAGCCTGCTGTGTTTTGAATTATGAGTGTCTCTTTTGGTTTGGGGATCTTCCATTCAAAAAGCCTGAAATGAATCATTTCAAATTATAAGGTTGTCCTTCAAATAAAGCTTAGCTGTCTGTTTGACTGAATGAGCTGTCGATTTCCCATGTTTTATTTTCAGACATCAAGAGAATAACGTATCATTTGTTATTTTAACCTCACGTTATGACAAAAATATCTATGGTAAGATCACTTGTCAGTCGCCTCATTAGTTTCCTCATGATTATTTACATTTTTCCCTTGGCATTCTGCTGTAGTATGTAGTATGAAAAAGGACAACGTATGCAGTAGTGGTATGGTCCCCCGATTTAATTTATGACATGTCCCATTAATAATACACTGGAATGCACAAAGAATCTCTCATTGTTCTCCTCAAATCCTCACGTCTCTTTTTAGGTTTGATTGTCTTTACAGGTAAATACAATTTATTATCTGTCAAAATGACGGAAATCACTTTGAAATAGTATCAAGTTAATGAACTTTTTTTTATTTAAGGCAGCGTATGTTACACAATACAGATATATATATATATATATATATATATATATATATATATATATATATATATATATATATATATATATATTACTACAGTGTCCATTATGTAGAAACAATCACACTTTTGGGGTTATTCATGGTCTATTGAAAAAACTTGTTTATGCTTTTACACTTTTAAATGTAATTTTAATGTTCGATTGTTAAAAAGGTGAGTAGTAATGTATTCTCATTGTACCTAGTTAAAAAACAAAACCAAAAATGTATTATTGCGTTCACAGAGCAAGCCTTTCACTGATTGTTTACAGCTTAACAGAAGTTACACCCATCATTTGCGAAAAGCATCATGTGGCATAGAAATAGGTGGACAAGGATGGAAAATAAGAGGTTAGAATTGCGTCATCCTCTTTAACTTGAACTAGTCTCTCTAAAGTCGCACTACTGTTTTGCAGCATTTACAGCAAACAGACACTTTGAAATTATGTTTTAATCAGGCAAAAAATTCTGGTGTGGAACTATAATTATGTATGTGTGTTGGCTACTGTGGACATTGAAGTGTCGAAACATCAGGAAATTGATTGGTAAAGTAAGTCTGTAAGTGTTCACACATTTGACTTCCTCCTGTACTTCCTCATTGCTGATCAAGTTTTTACATGTCATTTACATATAAATAACATCTATTTGTGTTTAGAAATTTGACCCTCCACGGCGAGGTAATGAGGAAAAAGCTTGAATTCCATTATTCTTTAATACACGTAAGAGCTAGTTATAAAATGATGTTTAAAATTCAAATGAGCCAATAAAGGGAACGGAGTTCTATTACATAGCACTTTTTAATTAAAATAAATGTAAAATAAAACCCTAAAAACTAAAATCAGTTGTTTAAAATGCTAGAAGTGAATTTGTAGTGTAGAATATGAATGTTTATTTAATTTGAGATTTGCTGAAGATTACATTTAACAGTGCTGTAAAATTATTAGTGTTTGTAGGTCTTAACTTTAGTAAATGTTAGATGATGACAAAGGTCATCTAAATATATAAAATCAGGGATATGAGCCCTATTAAATATCCAATATTGACCGATACTTTTAAAAATGTAAAATCTCTAATATCAGCTGATAATCAGCAATATATTGTGCATACTTAGTAAAAATTTCCCGTTGCTCAACAGAATTTCAAAGGTAAATTCCAACCATTTTTGTTGGAACTGCATGATGAAGAACTTGTAAGAAATAAATATATTTTATATGTTCAGTACAGACAATAATTTTTTTTTTCTAGTAAAATGTTTCTACTTTGACTACTTCATCTAAAGTGTTCTCGGCACCTGAATGTAACACCTACAACTCTGCATTTCCTTCTGAAGGATCCCGGCATTTAGAGAGAGTGGAGGAGGTTCTCAACAAAGCCTCTCATTGTTTTAGTCTGATTATGACATTTTAATGTTTTTTTTTTTTTAACTTGTCATAATTGAATACAGAATTTGCAAAGAAGTTTCTATTGAAGATTTGGCAACACAAACTATAACACACAATAAACAAATTGGTAGATTGCATGTGAGCACTGTCTTATTTCACACACGTCTCAAAGCACAGCAGCAACAAATCGCTTTTTTAATGCTCAGAGAGGGGGTGGAAATCGTTGTTAAATAGGGTGGCCATATGAGCTGTTCATATGGGACACGTACTGGCCAGGATTTTAATATTGCCTAAAATATCCAAAGAAGTTTGTTTGACCAATAGCATGCAGATATTGTACATATTCGACCAATCTTGGTTGGTTCTGCTTATGAGAAGGTGAGATCTACAGGGAATGATCACAACATGCAAATATGTGCATGTGTTTTTTCATTTGTTTGACTTGAAGCGTCACTTTGCACCGATCATAAAAAGACACCAAAGTAGGTGTGAGAGCGATTCAAAAGCATAAGGAGCCGTCTGTTCTGCTCTCTATAGCTCTCATGACTGGCACACAACAGTAGACCCGCACATTGCAAACAGCCTAAACCTGGATAGGCCTATTTAAGCAATATTAAAATCCTGGCCAGGACGTGGCCCATATGAACGGCGCATATGCCCATCCTATTGTTAAAGTTTGTCAAAATATAAAAAGATCAAAATATGTATGTCAAAAGAAACCGGAACACCATATCACCTTCACTCTTAGCAATGGTTGTGACTGGACATTTTGCCTCCATGTTCAGCCAAAAGAAATTCACTAAGAGGATTGTTTTTTTAATTGTTCCTTGGTAAAGCAGGAAAGCTGATCCAATGTGGTCCACACGCTTAGTGGCTTGTTTCTGAGGAACTAGTGAAACCTAGGCCTATACATTAATAAAAGAGGTCCTTGTGTCTGTTGTATGTGGAAAAGCAATGAAGTTGAAGGGGTTGTCTTGTTCATAGTGGCAGTAGTTTTTTGTTGTGATGTTATTGTGGTAACATCAGTGGTGTTAAGTGCTGTCTATGAGTCAGTGTAAATTTACACATTTTGTTGTCAAAAGTGGTTATCTTTTAGTTTGACCGGCCACTACAGGTAAACATGTTTATCTAACCTGTAATTCTGAGCATGTTTAATCAAGAGGGTGTGTTTAGACCATGAATGACAATCACAAAATGAGCATGTATTTGTGCTTGTCATTGTGGAAGTATTGCACCAACCCCTGTCTCATTGCCACAATGATTGTTGCTCTTGACAACTGATATTGATGCTGTTTCCTTGTGTATTTGGCTAATGTGTGTGCGTGCGCATGAGAGGGTTATGTTACTAGTTGGTGGGGAGGGGGTTTGCAAAGTGCAGTTAGCAGATGGTCCTCAGCTGGGGCTTTTTTGTTTGGTCCTCTCATCTGATGCCAAGGTGAGACTTTTGCTCTGTAGTCATGAGGATCGCTGCCTGTCTGTGACTGCTGCACCATTAGTTATTCAGATGGTTTCGCTCATGGCAGAGACCGTTACTAAAGGGTAACAACAAGTAGCAGAGGGGTTATGGCATTTCAGTCAAAAGGCATGAGCCAATGTAACAGCAGTGACATAGAATTGGGTCATCTGTTTAACAGAGGAAGATTACACGTTCATTTCTCGCAATATCTGTGTGAATTAGTCGTGTTAAAATGAATCTGTCAAATAGGGCTGTTACATGAATTGGAATAATGAATCAGTAATTTGCGATGTCTGGTTATTGATACATATTTCCAGATTCATTTTGATTCAGATTCGCAAGCTCTTGATTTGATGAACTCACAATATGTATATGAATTTTCAATGTTACAATTAATGAAAAATTAAGACTGTCATTCAGTTAAAATATAACTGAATTAATTGCATGAGATGCTAAATAATTAATCCAATTTTTATGTTTGCCAGTACTGGGTATTGATACAGATTTTTGGATTCAGTTTGATCTTGATTCTGATTCAGTAATATTTTGGTTAAAATGTCCATTTTATTAATGTGCGAAAGAATTTCTCTTTCTGCTAATGCTGTAAATCATGCGGAGCATTGTTTCAGACTGATTAAAACTCTCCTTTTGAACTATTTGTTAAAAGAACTGGCTAATGAATCATTCATTTTGGGAATCGGGCTACATTGATCACATTGTATGTTATTTTTTTTTCACTAAAAAGAACCGCTATGTAAGATTAATTTGCTTGTGAATTCAACTACACTGATCACTTTGTATGTTTGTTTTTGCATGCAGGCTCCTTTATTGTGGCTGATAAGTAAATTGTGGAATAGACATTAGAAAAAGTAACTTTAGAAGTCAATATACTGCATTGTTTGTTTTATTTCCATATAAGTGAACATAAGCCTATAAAAATTCATTTAAAGGAAACGCTGTGAAAGAAATCAGCACAGAGGAAACTGGTGCACCAGCAGTGCCAAATACAATGCTTCAGGACAAGACAGGCCAGGACATAGGTCCCTGTAAATGGATTTTGGGAGTAAGTCATAAGATGCAGCAGCAGGACCCCTCTCTACCCCCTTCACATGTGCTCATATCCTACCCTGAGCAGGGCACCACCCAGATAGGCGGTCTATTGTCTCAGTCTGCGGCGGGTCTCTAGAATTATGTTATGTGGAATAATGTTTTTAGATCTTTATTAACTGCATAGATCCTTCTACATCATCACTAAATAAGAATCCCTTTTGGAGCATGAGTACACTGTTAAGATACACTCACATTTACAAATACAGTCATTTCAGTGGAAAATCGAGGGTTTTGTGTGAGGATGAAAAAGTTCACCACAGATTTTTGGATGTGTGTAAGTGTGTAAATTTGCCATGTTGACCAACAGAAAGCTGCTTGGTTTGAAAGTGACTTCTGTGTGAGCGGTGCATTGCTGATAATGGACCTGATTTGCCCCACAGAATTTCATTGAAAATTCGGTTATGTGACTGCATGAATCAGACTGGTGTGATTTGGGCTTGGAATGAAGCATGGCATTTAAAAAAAGAAACAAACAAATTATTACTTTATTCAGACTGAAATCGAACTTTTAAAGTGCATATACTCTTATGCACTTTAGGATGTTAGGAAACTGATTGTCTAAATGCATCATCCTTTCTTGTTCTGTGGACATTAGGTCCTGAAGCTTTCTTCCACCATCTAAACCATCTATTTCAGTGGCATATTGCTTTCACTGAGAAACCCCCCTTCGTTTATACCCCCACCCCCATCTTTCTCATATAAATTGCAAGGCCAATCAGACAGAGAGCAGCGGTGGAACAATTAATGCGTATGGTTTGGAAAGGTTGAAGCAGTGTGCGGTGGTGGAGGAGGATGGGTGGATGACATACGATGAGGTCTATCTCAGCAAGAAATGGTTAAACTGCTGGGAATAGTGAGTGTAGGGATGTTGCATTAGAGACATTAAAACGTCTTATTGGTGTGAAGAAATATTCTCCCATCCTCTGTGATTAACATTTGTGATTCATCATGTGACTATAGAAGATAAAGATCATCATTGGTATACTTTATATAATATATCCTTATAGCATGTACATGCAATGAATATTTTTTTTCAAAATGTAATATTGACCATCTGCATTTGCTTTGTGATTTATATGGGGTCCTGTATCCAAACAGAATTCTAGAGTTAGCATCCAGCTAAGAATGCCACATGCGTCATGTCGCGCCAAGGTGTGAGTGCCATGTAGTGTTGCAATGCATTCCTGGATAGATTAGATTTAAGATTTAAGATCTTGGAACAGCCAGACATGAAACTTGTCAGCAATGTATAGCTAAGCAGAGATAAGCTGTCCTTGGAGAAATCACAAAGTTTTATAAGGTTCCATTTTTTCATCTAATATTATGTTGTTTTATTTTATTTCAGCTTTATTTCAATTAATGAAAATGATTTGTAATAATTTGATTTAACTGTAACGGCACTGTTAATCATATACATCAAAACCATTTAATCGCCCTCATGTCTTTCTAAACCTGAGTAACAGTTCGTTTGTGGAACACACACACAAAAGATATTTTTTTTTAAAAGTGAATGTAGTTTTGGTCCCCATTGACTGACATTGTATGGACAACAGTCCTTCAAAATATGTTTTATATATTCCACAATACGTGAGTCATATAGGTTGGGAATAACATATAAATATTGAGAAAATATTTATTTTGGGGGAATTAACCCTTCAGTTGCACATTGTGAACATGAATTTTGCAGGATTATGAATTGCCGTGCTGAATATTCTACACTATATCTGAATGTTTCAGTTTTAAATATCCATGAAATCTAAGTAAAACAACTCTTGGTCATGTTTTGAACTATAATGTATTAACAATGAACATTTTCTCTTCAACCCGCAGCATGCCTCTCTCTCAGCCAGTCGTTCAGAGAAGGGCACGGGATGGTCGAGTCGCTCACTCGGAGCCCGTTGCCGGAATTCCATTGCTTCCTGTTCGGACGAACAGCCTCACATCGGCAACTACCGGCTGCTTAAGACCATCGGCAAGGGCAATTTCGCAAAAGTGAAGTTGGCACGCCATATTTTGACCGGCAGGGAGGTAAGAAGTACAGAGAGATGACGGTATTATGTTAGGAAATTAAATAAAGATTTATATCAGGCTTTTCTGATTGGCATTTAAGTAAATCTTCTCAAGTTGTCAGTCATGTAATGGTCTAAACAAAGTGCACACTAATCTGTGCCATAGTTTTTGAACCAGATGTCATATATATAAAAAACAAATCTATATAAAAATCTACATATGCTCATCCAGCTTTTTTACACTTTGACCAAAAGCAATTATGTCATCAACCTACTGAGGTGCGCAAAATTCGCATAATTTTCCAGGTGACTGCTTCTTTTATAGTCAATTTAGTTGTCAAGTCAATGTGTCAGCTATATTTTGATGATTTTTTTAAACTTTGTGTCTTCTCAGGTTGCCATAAAAATCATTGACAAAACCCAACTCAACCCTACAAGCCTGCAGAAGGTAGGAACTAGGTCATAACCAATGCGCTCTTGTAAGCTTGTGATCCTAATTATGTCTTTGGGTGCTAATGTCTGTCTGAACTCAGACACAAGGTCATATCGAGGAGCTTGTTTTGGTCGAATGGTGTTTGATTAGACACTGTTTAGCAGTGGTCAGTGAAAACGTGAACTTTGACCCAATGGTTTTGATTTGCCCCCTTTGTGCTCTTATGGACTGTGCACTGATGCTGTTGTAATATATCTGGAGCTGTCTGAGCACTTTATCTGTGTGAAATCTGGAAAATAAAACCGTGAGCTGTTTTAGTCCTTGGTTTGGTTCTTAGCTAAGTGTATTTCACCAGAAAATGGCGGGAAAGATTAGATAAGCAATTCAAAAAAGAGAAAGCTGTTGAAAATGAGGTAACTATGGTGTTGTTGTTTTTGTTGTATCATAGGCATTATATGTTGTATTATAACTTCATCTTTAGTATTTGTTTTTATGTTTAGTGTTGTCTGATGTGTATTGCATGAATTAAATCATGATTAGAATTGATTAATCTTAAGTGAAAATGGAAAAAAAAATGCATTTATGAAGTGCTAAATATTCCTAGCTTTTGTGCATATGGTAAGATGACTGGAGAATATTGTCTTTCTGTGAGAGTCTGTGTGATAATCACACCTCGAATGTGAGAAATATGGCGTGCTTCTTCACTCAGAGGTTTTGTGATTGCTAATACAGCATTTCAAAATTAAAGATTATGATTAGCTCTAAAAGTTGTTCCAGGATATCCACATATAATGCAGTTTGAAGATCAATAAGTATGTAACAGCAGTTTTTAGTTAGATGATGCAATGGCACACTTATAGAAAGAGTTATATTTGTCGCTAACAGTTTATTGGTGATAAAGAGGTGAGTGATATCATATGGTCGAAACCAAATGCAAATGTTGGGTCAGATGCCTTGTGTAGTGTAGTATAATGTGCTAGGAGAGGCTGATGGTGATGGTGGTCTTTGCAGGGGTGTGTTAAACTCTGCAGCAGAAATGCAGACCTCTCCTGTCAGTATTATTAAAACACCCCAGGTGACCTTTCCCAGTACAATATTTTTGTACCTCTTCTTTCTTTCTTTGTTTTCTCACTCACTCAAATGCAGATCGTATCGCTCCCAACCTTTGTTTAACTGTCGGTTTCATCTGGCCTATAAATTGCCATGATTAACAATGACAGATGTGAAAGGAGTTCTTTCAAATTTGATGTATGTATTATATTTTAGGATCTGTAAGATTTTTGTTAATGTTTAAAAATACAGTAATATAGTGGAAATATCGATATGATATGCTATCATTTCAGTTTAACATAACTTTTCTGTTTTAATGTATTCTAAAATGAAATTTATTCCAGTGATGGCTTAACTCCAGTCTTCAGTGTCACATGATTTTTCAAAAATCATTATGTTATGCTGATTTGGTGCTTAAGAACCATTACTTAATATCACCAATGCTGTATTTTTGTGGAAACCATGAAACACTTTTTACAGGATTCTTCAATGTATAGAAAATTCAAAAGATGTTTATTTGCACAGCAAAACATTACAAATGTCTGTTCTGTCACTTTTGATTAATTTAATGTACCCTTGCTGATTAGAATTATACACTGATTTATAAAATAGAGACATATTGTACTTTTAAACAGTAGTGTCTAATAAATAATTCATGATCTTAAGCCTGCATGATGTCTCAAACTATGACACACTCCAAGGAAGGAATCATATACTTAAGATTGGGAACCAAATCTAAAAATTGTGTGTGCCTCTTAATGTCTATGATGGTTATAGGCCTGCTCCTAACTTGCGGTGTCATGTTTACTGGAGATCCAGACGTTTTGTTAGTCTGATGTGGCCACAGCCTTGTTTCTGGAGATCTGCCAGCAGCCTCATTCTCCTCTTCTTCTCTGATCTCCTCTCTGTTTAATCCTGTTCAGAGATGGAGGGGGGAGCACAATCAGCTGACCATGAACTTTCCCAGCAGCTGGATTTCAGAAGGGTTGGGAAAGACATGGATTTTGCCTTTATCGACATGTGTGTGAGGGTGGGGGGCGTGATCATGGAGGTGTGGGGCCCCATCATTAGAGCATGGTGCTACTTTGTTGAAAAAAAAAAACCTTTGGGCAGGACGATGGAGTTGGACCGTGGGTAAAGAAGGGTAGAGGGGGTTGGGTGTCCCTCATTCAAGTCTCTTGAAGCCAGGAGTGCCGTTCCAGACAGACGAACAATGGAGGCAACTGAACCCGGAGGGAGTGGGGGACTCCAGGGGGGCCGTAGCACAGAAACAGAGATCCTGAGAAAGCAAGCTTGTATTCAAGAGATGTGAGGAGTGTCTAAAACATGATATCAGAAAGCAAAAGCCCTGATTTTAAATGTTTTAGTTGAATGTGAGAATTTGAGAGCATAAAATAGACTTAAAGTTGTAGAAATGTATTGATATATGACTGCTGATGATATATTAATACCACTGCTGGTATGAAATTTCAATTTAGTTTCATTTCCATTAGTTCTCCCAAAAATTATACATTTGTCATCATTTACTCAACCTCATGTAATTCCAATATTTCAATGACTTTCTTTTTGTGGAAATTATAGATATTAAAAAAAAAAAAATATATATATATATATATATATATATATATATATATATATATATATATATATATATATATATATAATTTTAAATATCTTATTCTGTGACAGAATTTTTATTTTTGGGTGAACTAGGCTGTCCCTTTAGGGCAAGTTGGTTAACGGGTTTCAGTTTGAAAATGTAACTCCTCAGTCCCCCAAATTCTGGGATTCTAGGTAACCTGAATGTCTTTAAAGTGCAAAACCTTTTAAGTTTAGTGTAGATTATACTTGTGTAACTGTGAAATCACCTATTTCAACTTTAAATCAACTGTTAGAGCAATTGCTGCTGGAAGAGCACTAACAGGCAGAGCCAGATAAACTCCAAAGAGAAAAGAAGATGAAGTGAACTTGACATTTATGAGTCACATTGGAGATTGCCTAACGCTTTAAGATTATTTCTGATCAACTCCAAACACTCTTGGATTACTTATGTAAGCACCATCAATTATGAGATTATCACTATTTCTGGAACTGTATGGCATTGTGTGTTGCATGTATCTAGGAGACCGATTGTGTTGGGTAAACCCAGGGGCATCATGCACCAGTTTTGTTTTTTGAGGGGACACCAATGGCAGTCCTGACTCACTTGATGACAACATGAAGGCAAAGATAATTTTTAACTAAGTAGCTGTTCTCTTATTCTCTTAAAACTTGGTATAATATTGAGCAAATGAATCCGGGTTCAAATACTAACTGTTCAAAAGTTTGGGGATAGGAACATTTTTATTACATTTTTTCTTTGAAATAAAGAAATTAATACTTTGATTCATCAAGAATGTATCAAATTGCTCAAAAGTGACATTAAATATACTAATAATGTTACAAAATATTTGTTTTTTGAATAAATGCAGTTATTTTGAACTTTATATTCATCAAAGAATCCTAACATATTTTTACAGTTGCCAAAAAATATTAAAGCAGAACTGTTGATAATAGAAAGAAACATTTCTTGAGCACCAAATCAGCATATTAGAATGATTTCTGAATGATAATGTGATACTGAAGACTGGAGTAATGATGCTGAAAATACAGATTTGTCATCTCAGGAATAAATAACATTTTAAAATATAATAAAATAGAGAACAGTTATTTAAAATTGTAATAATAATTCACAATATTATTATTAAAAAAAAGGTGTAGGGAACATCCCATAGGACATAAATGTCACAAAAGAGATCTCTTTATTGTCTGAATCTCAGATGTTTCTGCTGAGAAAAAAGAGCCCAGCATTGCCATAAGAGATCCCAGTAATGTCTTAAACATCTTTCTCATCAAATTTGTCATCAAAAAAGATCAAACTCCAAATGTTCATATATTTTACAGCATATTTTAATTTCCTAAAGAAATTCAGACCAACATCCTGCATAAAAAGCACATCTGGGATCTCCAATAAATCTCCAGAGCTTTAAAAGAGCACTGAGCTATACAATGTTCGTCTGGGATGTGCTCAAGCGTCCATGAGGCTTCTGGGTAAGCCAGAGGTGTCCTGTCCTGATGTTCGGCCCCCCAGAGGCAGCTTTGACCTGAGCTGTTGCTGTGGCCTGATGAGAGTGAGACCAGACCATCTGCTTTGGTCTCTGTGGTGATCCCGCTCTCTTTCTCTCTCTGTCACTCACTGGGCTTCAGATCAATGCTAGGGGAAATGGCAAGGGCATGGACCAATGCCTGCCGAGGACAGAAGCACTTTGAAATCCCACAGGGTTCTCCTTTGGTAACATCACTTATATATGTGAACAATTCACTTTAAATGGTTAACTAACATGTTGTCTATTTGCAGTATTTCTCAATACTCTCACTGTTTTGTTTTCACATCTGAATGATACATTCTCCAGGCTTCAGCTGGCTGTGCACGTGCACGTTAGACCTCTTTTGGTGTGAACGAAATGGAGTAAAAAGACAGGCGACTACGGTCATATGAGGATGCCATTAGCTTCCTGAAAATCAGACTGAAAAAAACCTTCCCTTTGGGAACGGAATGAGCCAATGATGTAGAATCACGGATTATCATTATGACATTGAGCCACTGCTGGGAAGTTATTATAATAATTGTCAGTCAGACTGACGTTATTCCTCTAAGTCTTGCAGATTTTTAGTAGAATATTAAGCGGGAATGCAGAACCGTTCTTACCCTCTTGAGAGGCTCTTACAATGTCTTCGGATATATTTTGATACAATGTGGCACCCATGTAAAGCTCCTTATCAACGCCTCCCATAATGTGATAAAGTTTGAAGAATATGATCTGCCTCATCTGGATAAATGGAAGATTCAATTAACTGCTGTGTTGTATATTTCCATAATGTTTAAAAGGATAATTCACCCAAAATGTCAGATCTACTACATAACCTTCACACTCCCAACCAAATTTTAGTATCTTTGATAAACCACTGTTTTGTTAATATTTTGAATTAGATGTAATTTTTTGTTGTGTTTTTGTTATTTTACTTTTTGTAGTTGTTTTTAATGTGTCTATATAGTTTTTTTTATTATCCATTTTTATTTATTTGGTTTAGTTTATTTAGTTATTTTAGTACTTCCATTTAAACTAAATGCAAATTAAAAATGTTCCCTTGGCAACTTGCTGAAATAAAACCAGTTAAGTTTTTTATATTGTAATTCAGTTAACGTATTTTAATTAAAGTAACAGAAATTTTTCTTTTTTTAATAGTTTTCATTTTTTTTTTATTTAACAATAGTAAGGCTATTTCAAATTTGTATGGCAGGAACAATACTGTTTGGACTCCAATGTTCATCAAAATGTCTTATTTTATGTTCCACATAATAAAGTCATACAGGTTTGATCGATATGAGGGTGATTAAATGGTGACAGAATTTTCATTTTTGGGGAAATTATCCCTTTAATTGTGGAATTATGTAACGTGATTTGAGGCAAAATATCATTCACATGCTAATTTTCATTGTCATAGCTATTATTTGATGTCAGAAGTGTTTCGTGAGTGTTTTTGTTCTCTTGTTCAGACATGCAAAAATGACAAGCCTCTGATTTGCATATTTCACCCCCAGTGTGAAACGGTGTGGAAGGCCTGGACAGAACCAGAAGCAGATGAAAAATGGTTCCCATGGGATGTGGACGGCTGTGATATGCTAATGTCTGAATGATGAGTTTGATAAGGGTGAACAGAGGTTATTACACACTTTCAGAGATCTGTCGAAGGAAGAAATATGCCTAATGCTGAAGGATAGCCCCAGTGTAAAGTGTCACACCTTGTCTTAAAGGTACAGGTTGTAGGACCTGCCACTAGAGGGCACACTATCAAAACAATAACAATCGCGTGGTTTGATGACACTACGAAGGAGCGTGGAATGATGGGATTTGTTGTCTTCTACCCAACCGCTGACGGCCATCAATCAGACGGAAAGATAAATCATGGATTTAATGCGAGCTCAATGATTTGTGCGAGTAGATTACATACAAAGTCAATGCCCCGCGTTTGGCGTGTATGCCCCATAATACTAATCTTGTTGATCGTTATAATAGCATACGTTTTCTGTAAAGATACGAATCAAAACAACTCACCTGTCGAGTAAAACACAAGCGAGATCGGCATCTCTTTCTAGTTGAAGCTACTTCCACACACGACACGTGTGGGGTTTCTACTTCAGAAAGGCAGTAACAAAGGGTAACTAACGTCATTGACAGGTGACTGCACTGCCCCGTGTCACTGTTTAGAGTGGGAATTTTACAAGTAGTTGAAAACATTAGAGATATTGTTAGTAATCAGCTGGACAAAATATATAACACTAGCCTAATGGGTTTTGGATATTTTACTGCAAATATCTTACAAATTGTACCTTTAACACCATATATGATATCTCTTCCATGTAAATTTGGATTTTTGTATGTGACAAGCAACTGGCATCTAGACATTATGTCAGTTGTTGGTTTCGATTTCTGTTGCGTCTCTTAATGAAATCTTTCAAATATATTTAAATATATTCGGATAACCTATTAATTTTTTATTGATTAATTTTTTATGTATTGTTATATTTTTATCTTAAAACAAAAATGAAATAATAATAAAATACAATATATGATGAAAATTTTTAGTTGAGATTACTAAAGCTAAATATTAATCTAGAAAAAAAGTGGAAAAAATGACAAAACATGTAAAAGTATTAAAACTAATTGAAATTAAAATGAAAACGGAAAAAAATATTAATAAATACTATAATAATAAATAATACTAAAATAAAATAACATCTCAGAGACTTCTCTCATAATTTCATTTGACTTTATTTCATGTTCTCTTCATATTTCACAATGTGACTATTTCTTATTTTAACTCGCAATTATGCAATCGCACTTTTTAGGTCAAGGCATACAAATTTGTAATTGAATTTTTGTGTTTTGGGCGCTCCTATATATTTTTTTGTCTGTTTATTTCTAAGCATAATAACTGAATGGCAAATCTACTTTTATTTTTCACTTTTTCATCTGTAAATGTGGCTCATTCAGGCTCTGAGCACAAAGCCTGGATTAACTGATGGGAGGCCTGCATTGGGGTCAAGGTGATGAGGTCTTTCGCAAACATTACTCTGGGCTTGACAAACGTTTCCGTCCAGGAATACCAACACAAGAAAGAAAGAGACCATTATAAGCATATTTTATAGGCAAATTTACCTCTCTAAAGAAAGTTGGTTAACTCAGGGTTTGATTAACTATGTCTGGAAGTCAGTAACACGAAAAATGGACAGTAAAAACAGGAGAGAAGGGGAGAAATGGAGCAGTAATACTATCTAAAGTGAATCGTGCGGGCAGAGGCAGGTTTTCCATCAGGTGCTGAGGGAGCAGCACAGTGTTGCCTGACTGAGGGGGTGAGATAAGTCCCTGCTTTAATACCAGGTCACTATAGCAATGGTGACGTGAGGCCAAAGCTGGGAAATGAACCAGGAAGTCCCGTCTTTGAGGAAAAGCAGGAGAGATACATGATGGAAGGGCTGGATTATCTGATTGTTATCTTTAGGGCTCAGGTGAACAGCTGATGTGCAATTCAATTAGAGCCGCTCTCAAGGGGCCGTCGTATATGTATGTGCCAGATGAGTTTTGATGTTGTCTTAGGATCCCCCTGATGTTATGTGATTATTCAGTTTGTATGACTGCTCATAAAAGCCAAAGAAATGCACTTCCACATTTCAGATTGAAAATACCAGGTCTTTGTGTTTTTCCAGTAAAAAAATAAAATAAAATAGCAAAAAAATAATCAATATAAATGTACCTGTTAAATGTATTTATTTTATTCAGTCAGAATGCATTAAATTGATGGAAAGTGACAGTAAAGATTTTTACATTGTTACAGAAGATTTCAAAAAATCTTGAAAAACTGTTTCTACAAAAAATATTATGCAGCAAAGACAAATATTATATATTATATTATATATGTAATAAATATATAAGCAGCAGAAATTGTAAAGTTATTTCACAATATTACTTAGTTTACTGTATTTTCAGTCAAATAAATGCAGGCTTCGTGAGCATAAGAGTATAATATAGAAACAGATTAGATTATAGATATATATGTAAAACGTTTTACTTCCTTAATGCACATTCTCAGTCTTATTGTGTTAAATGGATCAATTGGACATGGTTACTTTACATTAATTGTTGATATTTTTCTATAAAACAAGACAAAGATAGGATTTTTTGCTGTGCAGATCAGCTGATTCATGGGATATATTGAACACTGAAAACACATGTGAATACAGAAGCGCACTAGAGTTGATTAGAGACAACTTACCGGAGTAAACTAGTGATATAACAGCTCTGTTTAGTTGCAGCACTTGGTCTCTGTAACAGAAGGGATGTGAAAGTGGATTCGATTTCCTTTCTGTGTACAGTGATTGTGCTGCTGGCTCGGAGTCTGTCGCATTAGCGGGCGTCATTATGTAACCTGTCTGCCTTGATCAGTTCAGTTCGCATTTGTGAGCATCTGTGTTTGTGTGTGCCAGCCGTACATGCGTAAAACAAACAGATTAGTGACCTCAAACCGACGCCTGCTGTTGGTGTGTCCCACCAGAACCGTGTTAGCTACTAAATTTCATGGTGAAGTGTTAAATGTGAAGTGTTTGACAAATTTTTCTGAATTTCTGAAAGATTGACTGTAAGTGCACATGAGAAAAATCCGTATAACAGTGATCCTAATCTGTGCAATTGATGTTGTCAATCCTTAAAAATATATTTTCAGAGCTGCAACGTGTGAAATCTAGTCCTACTTGCTTATGACACCATGTTGAGATCTCTTATCTCTTTGACTTACTGATAAGGCCCCATGTTTCTCAAAATACATGCAATGACAATTCGATCATAATGTTATCTGCAGTGTCTGATGTAAATAAAGGGCAAACCTGCTCCTGTACCGGTTTTGCTCCTGTACTCCTCGGGGAGCGTCAGCATGCAGACAGTATAAATCTTGAGAGAAATGCACTGGAATTCCTTCCTGCTCTTTAAGGCAAACGAATATAAAGATGCATGAGGTCATTTGTCTTTAAACGGCCTTGCAGGAGAGACAGAAACTCAAACGTTTTGGAAATGATGTCAGCAAAAAAAGGCCTTCCTCATTCTCATGCTCTGCTGCTAGCAATCAAGAAATGTAGTTAATCATTAGCTTTGTTCCAAAACCTACTGAGCTGAATGAAACTGCACGGCACATATATAACTTGATTGGAAATTGATTTCAGTGAAGAATATATATATACATATATCCAGATCAACATGCCACCATCAATCTCTAATGAAATCAAAATATTCTCCTTCACACCTCATTCAAAGCTAATTCAGCCAAACAAAAAATATATATCACCTAATATTTGCGTGCTATGTATTTTTATGATAACGTCATCACATTGTTAAATAACGAGATATATATAAATAAATAGTTTGGCTGAATTATCTTTGAATGAGGTGTGAAGGAGAATGTTTTGGTTTCATTAGAGGTTGATGTTGGCATGTTGATTTGGAAAAAAGCCATCGCGTTCATGTCATTCTGTTTATACTGTGTTTAGAAAGTCAACTTGGCCCTCATTCCCTATCAGTTTGTCAGGCTTTGTGTTGTGATGCTTTTTGTCAACCTATGATTTTGGCGCAGTGGTGAGAAAGTGAAGCTGCACATGCTCCTGAAATGAAAATGAATGGTAAATGGAAACTAACTGATGGGACACACAGACGGCAGCGAGTGAGGACAAAAACAGGACAAATGAAAGCATGGCCTCTCTCTTTTATTTCATTTTCGGATGTTCTCCCAGGGTGACTGACTACGTTTGGGAAGAATTAGCTCAAATAGTGTCCTGTCTGTCAACCTTCAACACTTATTATGCGTTCTCACTCTCTCTCTCCTTTACCTTTCCTTTCTATTTATCCGACTCATGTGTACACTCACAGTCTCTGTGACTCTTTGTCTTTCAGTTACACTCTCTCTTTTTCTGGGTCTGTCACTTCTCTCTTTGACTCCATCTCTCCGCCCCTCTCCTTTTGTCAAACAAGGTCCTTGCAGCAATCAAATTCTGCTTTCAAACAGCAGACAGACGGTTTGTCGTTTCATCATGGCCATTAGGTTGAATCTCCTAACAGCTAGTTTTAAAAAGTGGAAATAATGTCATGATTTTCCTTCATACAAGCCCACACGAAAAAAAAAAAAAACCTTAATAATAAAATAGAAATAAATAAACATTAAATGCATTTTTAAACATACTTTATTTTATATATAATTTTGTTTTTGAAAATTTTTTTTTTAAATATAAAATGTATTTTTTAAAGCTTTTTATTTTTCATATAATTCACTCTGAGAAAATTAATTGACGTATGTTACATTTGAAGAGCTTTTTTTGTTGTCTATAAATCATGGGAACATACAAAATCCAAAAAGACAAATATTTTACAGTCTTCCAAAGAACATTTTATTGAAATCATTTTAAATCTAGTTTTGATCTCTAGTGTGCTGTTCCATGCACATTTGCATTTAGCCTAAACATAGGCTACTCTAAGACTAAAAATGTCATGCCTTTGAAATACATTTTGTTATATGAAGGTTGTAACTAAATATATTTTCAATTTCAAAGTTTCGCAACTTTATTTAGCATATCATTAAAATATGTTTTGGCCAGAATTATTACCATTTTTTTTTTTTTTTCGAATGGGAGGAAATGTTGGAAGAAGGAAATTCGAAGGATACTTTGTGTGTAACAGTGATTAAGTTTAGTACCACAAGACTGTGATTCTCAGCAGCAGACAAGCTGCAGCGTAGCTCTGATGCATTAGACAACAGAACAAAAGATTGGTCACAAGATGGGGCTTTTTTTGGCTTGATCCCTTTTACATTCAATTTAACTGCCGTAAGAAAGGACAGGCTGAGCAGGTGGCACCGTGGTTGAGTCAGAGCCTGTGAGCTGTTTTGTATTTATCCCAGGCTTAGGTGTGAATGCTGTTTATGGATTTGCATGAATCCTCATCCATCAGTCTCTGCAGGGTCATTGTGGATTCTGATGTTTTATTGATGTAATCACTGAAACATTTCTGACAGAGATCATTTTATCAACCACTAAACACGACTGAAAAGAGGATCTGAAAGTCTGAGACCAATAGTGAAATTGTTTTGATTATATTATCAAATCATATTATCAGCATTTGGGTATATAGTAATTATTATTTAAAAGTTAATATAAATTATATGTGTACAGTATGTAATTGTTACTTGTATTTATTTTCTAATTATATTAAGATTTAATTATAGTATATTCATTTCTAATTATATATTATGAATTATAATACTCTATATTCCCATGTTGTCGTGTGTAAACAGAGGTTTTATCTAATTTTACTGATCACTTTCTCTCTGTATTTCTTCTCAGCTCTTTCGAGAGGTTCGAATCATGAAGGGCCTCAATCACCCAAACATAGGTGAGTGTTTTAGATGCTTCTGCGTGAAAGTTTATTTGCCAAAATGTCAACATCTGAGGCCTCTCAAAACACACTGACCTCCTCCTAAAATTAATTCGGTTAATATTATCCGCATCTCTAGCAGTGTTATATTAGTATTATTTATATACTCTTATGTACAATTCATTAGTATTTTGAATTGGCTTTTATTTTTATTCCTTACATTTTAATTTTATTTTACTTAGTAATTTATGTGCTTTAGTCTCTTATGTCTTTTTCTAAATATTTTTATTTACATTTTAGTGATTTAAGTGCTATAACTTGTCTTACAGTTACAGTTAGTTGCAACATTTCTAAGTTTTTCATTGAATAATTCTATTTTATTTAATGTCAGCTTTGTTGTCGGACTGTTCAACTAAAAAATAAAAAAAGTGGTCAAATATGCGGTGTCATATTTGAATATATGTCAGTGCAATGAGGTTAAAGAGCTACATTTGAGGAAACCATTTTCAGTGAATATATTTTTTTTTATTATTGGGTAAATTATTGAGTGAATTTTCATTTTTGGCTGAGGATTTCTTTGGAATGAACAACCGGCTCATATTCTCTATTGCTCAGTTTACTTATTACGTTTTTGCACATGGTACAATGATCTTCTGATTGTGAATTTTTTTCTTATATCTACAGTTCAGCTCTTTGAAGTGATCGAGACGGAGAAGACGCTTTACCTTGTGATGGAATATGCCAGTGGTGGTACGATTCCTCCGAAATTCAACATACATACATACATGCATCCTACATGTACACACTTTAATGCACTAAGCTAGAAAAAGTTACTTCAATGTAGCATATTACTATGTTTCTGCTTTGCTCTCTTTCTCATTAATACCAAATATGCTGTCTAGCTTTGATAACTTTCTACATGTATAATCACACGTGTCCCCAGTCTTTGCACGCACTCACAGATAAACATGCATGTGCGGGACTGTCACATCACTCAGACTGCACTGAGCACAGCTGCACATGCCTCGTTCTTTATCCCTCTTCTTATCTTTCCCTTCCTTCCTCCTTCTATAAGTTTCATGTGCATTCACTGAAGCCAGGCCCACACAGCTCAGCAATTATAGTGATTTGCCTCTAGTAAAGATGCTCATAGTCAAATCAGGCTTAATTTAACTTTAGCCCATCCTGTTTGTGGAGCTTGAATGGGCTGCTCTCTTAATGAATCACACGTTTCCACTCCACGTCTATCTGATGAGGCTGATGCACGTGCGAGAGTACAGCGCTAACTTATACTACACATTAGCAATGGCATCTTACTGGAAGCCAATTCATTATCCATTCCTTCCTCTAATGAATCACATTCTGTCATCGGTGAACACGTCGCAGAATGAAATATTGCATCCAGTCATTGGGGATTAAGTAGCTAACTTCATTAGTCAGGAAATTCCCAATCGATTGTCCATAACTAGATGAGTTGTATTAGTGACCTCCATTACCCATCCAATGTGCAATATATTTGTACCATATGGATTGTTGATTAATATTACAGAATTTCCTACAAGCGATACATTAAATAATATACTGACTTAAATTTCTTTAAATAATATGAATAATTTAATAACTTTTTAATATATTTTTTAGCGAATCTAAAAATATAAATTTTTCACACTGTACATTATAATCTTGTTAATGCCTAATTCCATTAGATTCACTTTGATTTTTACTTTTGCAGTTTTTTTATTATTGAATTTTAGACTTTATTGTACACTTTTTATATCGACTGTTTATCAAGAGGAATTTAGTCAAATTTATTTGTATAGTGCTTTTCATAATGCACATTGTTTCAAAGCAGCTTCATGGAAATTGATGATGTTAATGTTTATAGTATCTTAATATCTTCATGGGTTATAGTTGTATTTAGCAGATCAGAGCTGGGCGATAATATAGTTAACATTTTGCAATGATGCCACAGATCAAGCAGTTGAAATATTATATTGTATATATCAGTTATCGACCAAAATAAATTAAAATAAATAATTATCTGATTTCTAACTATTTCCTTGAAGGTAAAATTTTGGAAAATATTATTAATTTTAAGTTTGCTAAATGTTTCTTCTATGGTAGGTGAAGTATTTGACTACCTCGTATCCCACGGGAGAATGAAGGAAAAGGAGGCGCGTGCTAAATTCCGGCAGGTAAGACATATCATAATCAATGCAACTTGAAACTTGTTCATCTTTGATTTAAATAAAAATTTAAAAAGATCAAAGCCGAGGGGTATTTTCTGTTTTTAATGTGTTAAACATTAAACATTTTTATTCCTATTGCCCTGTTTTATTTCTGTTTCCTGTTTCAGAGACATCATTGTCTGTGTTTCCCTTTCAGATCGTGTCTGCGGTTCATTACTGTCATCAGAAGAATATTGTTCACAGGGACCTGAAGGTTATTGTTCTTTCACATGACTTGTCATTTTATTGCATCTGTGGCTTTCATAAAACAGTAAAGGCTTTACCATTACACACTTTGCTCCCTTTTAAAATAACCCCAAAGCGCAAAACTATTAAATTCCTTCTCATGGTCATATATCCCATCTTATACCTCACTCAGGCGGAAAACCTCCTGCTTGATGCAGACTCCAATATCAAGATTGCTGACTTTGGCTTCAGTAATGAATTTATGTTGGGCAGTAAACTGGACACGTTCTGCGGCAGCCCCCCTTACGCTGCCCCAGAGCTCTTTCAGGGGAAGAAGTATGATGGGCCAGAGGTGGACATCTGGAGTCTGGGGGTTATACTGTACACGCTGGTCAGCGGATCACTGCCCTTTGATGGACAAAACCTCAAGGTAAATTACTCAACTCAGCCTTGTAACAGAGTAGAGGGATGCCTGTAAAAAAAATCATCCAACGACCATGTTTATCTAGATATTTTTAATTTTAATATTTTTCCAGTGGTAGGTTGGAATGCACTGATATTAAAATTCCCCCTGATAGAGATAAGCTAATAAGTATTTTTATATTATTGGGTGATAATTGATAAATGCTGTCCATTAACGTTCTGCACTATTTTGTTTATACTAATTAAAATAAAGTACAAAATAAATGATCACTATCAATAATTTTTAATGCTACAAGTGAATTTAATATTACAACATTAGAATGTACAGTATGGAAAGTAGATTTTCATTTTGAGATTTTCTTAAAATTATATTTAATATATAATATATAAATAATATAAATAATAAATAAATAATATATAAATTATATATAATATATATAATATATAAAAGGGCTGCATGTATTGTCTATATTTCAGTAAAAACATATTTGATCATATGTGATTATGATATTTTTCTCATTCTCAAAAACATTAAATAAGTGCCACAGTGTGTTTTTTGGTAGAAACATTCAACTTTTATTCCAAATACTTTTTTTTTTTTTTACTTTTGTAGTAAACTTTTTAATATATTAAGTCACAGCTAATATTCAGTGTAAAATCTTGTGTCGTTCTGAACAGTCATATGACAAGTTTGAGACATTTTCTAAGGCAGCACACGTGCAGCAGTTGCTCTTATGAAGAGCTTTGCTCTCAAGTAATGTAGGTCAAGTGAGCGGTGATTGTTTCTTTGTGCCGTGGGGGTGATTCAGTGGCCGATGGGTTCAGATTTGAATTCGGTGTTGAATAGAAGTCTGTTTTTCCCCTCAGGAGCTGCGTGAACGTGTGTTGAGGGGGAAATACCGTGTGCCATTCTACATGTCTACTGACTGTGAGAGCATCCTGCGCCGGTTCCTCGTGCTCAACCCCACCAAGCGCTGCACCCTGGAGGTGAGGAGGAGCACCTGCGACCCGCAATCCACCACCACAGCTGATAACACGTCTTATTGAGTTTGCATGGATCTTGTGGCCTTTTGCTCACTCTATCTGACTATCTGTTCTTCCCTTTCAGCAAATCATGAAGGATAAGTGGATGAATCTCGGGTACGAAAAGGACGAGCTGAAGCCTCATATAGAGCCTGTGGAGGATTATAATGACAGCAGCCGTATAGGTAAGAAAGCTTCCCCTTTTGGCACTTTTACATGATTTTTCAGAAAATTATTATTATTATAATTTTTTTATTTTTTTTTGGCTTTTCAATTTATAAACATACACATAAAAAGATGTATCTTGCACATGTATGCTTAAGGTGTCATTATTTTGTTTTTGTTTTTATATTTTTATAATATTTAAGTAATAAATTTAAATTTTTTAACATTTTTACCCCATTGCCGAAATGTTATTTCTCTAGATATATGATTGAAACAATTTGCAAATAAAGTAAGAAAAATAAACAATTATAACTGTGCAGAACTTATGGTGTAAATACAGTTAGTATCTAATGTTTACAACGATTGCATTTATTTGATAAAAACCGTAATATTGTAAAATATTATCACAATTTAGAATAACTGTTTTCTATGTAATTTATTTGTGTGATGCAAAGCTACATTTTCAGTACTCATGACTCCAGTCTTGAGTGTCACATGATCTTTCAGAAAACATTCTAGGGAATCTTTTGTAACATTGTAAAAGCTTTTTGATCAATTTAATGCATCCTTGCTCAATAAAGTATTCATTTCTTTAATAAAATCCTGGAGTGTATATTCTGTGAAGAAAAGCTTATTCCACAATTCCACTTTTAAAGTAAAATGTATCTTGTTTTTGAGATAAAAAAAAGATAACGATAAAACATTTTTTGCATTGTAGTAACCAAAAGGTTGTGGTTTCAAACCTTACTAGCAAGGCACTTTTGCAAGGCAGATTGCTCAAATGTGTTGATTTGTTTACTTGCTTATTTTCTTTTAAGTATTTTTGCTCTCTCTCTCTCTCTCTGGTCATACAGATGTAATGGTAGGAATGGGTTACTCCCGTGATGAAATCAAAGATGCCTTGAGCACACAGAAGTACAATGAGATATTTGCCATGTATCTGCTGCTAGGCCGCAAGAACGAGGTGAGATAGAGAGTGCCGCTGACCTGAGAACAGCCTGTGCACTATATAAGTGTGTAATATCTTACAGTGTGTGTTTCCCATACAGGATGGCATTGAGTCACGATCGAGCAGCAGTTTGTCTCTAGCACGGGTGCGGCCCAGTCCCATCACGAATGGCACCAGCAAACACTCCTCCACTTCCTCGTCCAGCTCCACCTCTGCCTCCAGTCACACTAAACCCCAGCGCAGTACCTCCACCTGCCACCGCCAGAGGAGGCACAGCGACTTCTGTGAGCCCCCACACCCCTCACTGATCATTTCATTTTTATAGTTTGATATTATTTATAGCTTAATTATTAAATACCAGTAATAATAATAATTATTAAAAGCAACCATTTTATTTTTGTCGTTGTTGTTATTAATAGGATTTATAATGGTCATTATTTATAATGTCTGTCAGGTGGGCCGTCGGTGCCAGTAACCCAACCCAAGCGCAGCCCCACCAGTACAGGAGAGGGGGAACTAAAAGAGGAACGTCTGCCCTCGAGGAAGACCAGCTGCAGTGTGGTGGGCAGTCGTAGCATCCCCCCGTCGAGCCCCATGGTCAGCACAGCCCACAACCCCAACAAGGCTGAGATCCCTGACCGCCGCAAAGACGTCAATGTAACACCGGTAATCAAGCACACAAAATCAGATACATCCCGTTGCAGGAAATATCAATTCAAATATTATCAGTGTTCAGGAGATTATTCTCAATAGTTCACAAATATATGTGCATTATATTCCAAGACTTTTGAAGCCTTATGATAGATTTATGCAAGGAGCCAACGGAAAATTAAGCCATTCGTTACAGCCATGGTCACCGTTGACTTTCATTCTATGGAAAGGGGAAGCTGGATAGTCTGCTATAAATAACTTCTTTTGTGTTCCAAAGAAGAATGAAGAAAGTTCCCAAAGACATAAGTAAACGATGCTGGATATTTCATTTTAAGATGCACTATTCCTTTAATAGAGTAGAAACTAAAAATCAAGTTAATTGCAGTTCAAGGGACATCCATTAAAATGTTACACAACTCCCTGTATGCCAAATACATCAATAACAAGAATTATTCCCTGAGATATATAATGGCACAGGTTCACATTCGTTATCGGCATTCTCTGGTCATAAAGTGATGTTTCCTTGCATGCATGAATTTCTGAGGACAGCAGTGTCAGAAAAGCTCGTCATATTTGGATAGCTGCAATAGTAAATCTGTGTAAAATCCATAGTTTTTGGTTTTCAATACCTGCTTCCTGTTTCATGCTTTAGAACAACACCCCTGTCAGTGCCATGAGCCGTAGGAACACTTATGTATGTACGGACCGTACGAGCGCTGACAGACACTCCGTACTACAGAACGGGAAAGAGAACAGGTAAAACGTGTCTCTGTGTATGTGAATCTGTATTTTAATTTTGTTTATATGCAATGAAGTTTCAGAATTTATGTGCATATCGAAGCCAATTTTTTTTTTCTGTGTGCTTGATTATTGAGATGGATTTGCTTCAGCAGTGGCAGATAGTGATTGCTTAACTGTCCTTCTGTCACCCTCCTCTCTGTCTTTCCTTATCTTCGGGGGAGGCTCAGAGACTGGGTGTCATGTGACTTAAAGAGAACGAGAGGAGGCATGGGATTGTCTGGGTCACAAGGCTGCTTGACTGTTTGACCTAAAGAAAGCCTCCCAGCTAGTACAGCACACGTGTCCACACTCGCAGAATCACCGCCACCAAAATGTGTGTGGGTTTTTTTTAATTGTAAATGGTATTATCAGGGTAATGATTTTAATGATATTTATATTTTACAATGAATATAAATAAGCCACAGATATTCATATTTTATGTGAAATAATGAAGAATGTTTCAATAGAATTACTGTGTCAATTCATCAAACCTAAATTCTGAGATGTCAAAACCCAGACTAGCCTCAAGTTTATTGGACCCCATATACACACTGAATACACTCGACCCAGCCAAGCCATTTCAAACCCCTTCATCACACAAATGTTCTGCTCAGAACTGCAATTTATGACTGCAGTGTTTCCGACCAGTAGAAACTAATATGTGAAACTCTGTTACAGGAAATCCTGTGTGTGTGTGTGTGTGTGTGTGTGTGTAAGGTCCATCAGCACAGGGTTATTTAGAGCATTAAGTGAAGTGGCCCCGGGCCAGTGGGCAAACTGAGGCAGCATGTGAGATCTGTTAGATTTCTGCCAAAACTGTGTGAGACGGAGGGGACAGAGGCAGTCCGGTGCCAAGAGCTGCACGTCTGTGACGTGAACCCATCTGAACTGAGACATTAGTGGGGCTAGTTGCTATGTACAGCATCTCTATTCCTATTCAAGAGGAGAGGTGTGCTACTGCTTATCTAAGCGATTCCTGAAGTGTTCAAGGGGTCCTTGGTAACATCACCCTGTTAACCACCACCATGAACACCTTAGGAATGCTGAGTTGTGGATCATCATTTTTCTTCTTGCTCTCCTTTTCTCTCCTCTCTTTGTCTTATGACTTTCTCTCCTGTTTCCCTGGTCGGGATTAGTTTAATAAACAGAAAATAAAGAGATTTCTCTCGCCTTCATCATCCTCGGCGTCTCCAGGATTCAGATGTGCAGTCGTGTGCAAGATTTTTTCCACTAGGGGTTCAGTTTTAATTTGCCGTAAGTGGCTGTTTCTGAGATGGGAGTAAGAACACGAGAGCTCGTGCCTCAGTGACTCAGCATCCTGCCTCACATTTACACTCAAGTAAACCCAGCCCTCGAGATCTGATGCGGGTTTAATCGTATCGTTACAGAACTGCTACTGTGTTTCGTTTTGGACTTTGTCTTATGGATTAAGTTCTGTTACCAAAAGTAGTTTCCAGTTAGATCCCTGATAACTGCTAATAAGCAGGATTAATTGCATACTGTATCATTGCAATGTCCCTTATAATTAGATTTTTGCATTTTTCTTGTCTCTTTCCTCAGCTCCTTGTCTCATCGATTACCTCCAGCCTCCCCGTCCACCCACAGCATCTCCGGGGGCGGGGCCTCCAGCTCCACATCGACTGAGCGTTCTCGGTTGACGAGGGGCTCCACCATCCGCAGCACCTTCCACGGGGGCCAGCTCCGGGACCACCGGCCCCCCACCCACGCACCCCCCACCTCACCCACCCTCTCCCACGAAGCCAGCCCTCTGCCCCACTCCCGTAGCCGTGCCACCTCAAACCTGTTCACTAAGCTGACCTCAAAACTTACCCGCAGGTAAGAAGAGAACGACAGATTCTTCTAAACCAGAATGACTTTTGAAAGAGTACACTTTTGAATATTATAGATAAAAATATATCCAAATAAGTTCCACATCATCAGTTTGCTCTCTCCAGATATTCCACTGTTTAGAGTAACAATGAGAAACGTCTGAGGACGTTTAAGGCCTGTTCACACCAGAGAATAACTATAAATTTAACTGTAAAGATATGCACATTAATATCTACACCAAGAACGATAACTTCAACATTAACGTGGATGCTAACTATAAATAAAACAACTAAGAACAATGATTCTTTGGTTTGGTGCCCATTGTCCTGTGGAATCTGAGGAGGTAATGGAGTTAGATATGGGAGCTTTTGCAGTCTGTAATGTAATAGAGATGTTCAGTAGTGTGTAGGAACGCTGATGGGGCGCTTTGCTCTTCAGCATCCTCAGTCAAATTGTTTATGTGCCTCTCTGGGCTGTAAGCCAAAAAGAATGACTTGTGCAGGGCTACGCATATAGAAGCTCTTAATTAGATTAGAGCAACACTTCTATCTATTAAAGAAACTTCCCGATTAGATTAACCTACCTAGGTTGAAACCCAATGGATAAAGCTTTTTTCTGCATAAGTTTGCATACAGTATATACTCTTTGCATTAACTCTTCCTCAAGCCTCCTCTGTTATTAACCGACAGCTTCAGGCAGCTGCTCCCCCTAGTGTGTCCTTCTATCTCTTGTTCTTGGCTATTGTTGGGTGCTCTGTGTTTCTGTTTTGTTTATTTGTTTCTTTGCCTTTTCTCCTTGCTGCAATCTTATTTCTCTCTCGCTCTTCCTGTTCCCCTTTTTCTCTCTGTCTACCAAACTGTCTTCTTTCCTTCCCTTCATCAACTCTTAGGGTCAATCTTGACCCCTCTAAGCGCCAGAACTCAAACAAGTCCGTCTCGGGCTGCACTCTGCCACAGGGATCAAAAACAGTTAGTAAGTTTTCTTCCTGTTTGTGGCCTGTTTTCCATCTCTCAGTCTGTCCAAATACTCACAGTCTCACCGCTCTCTTTAGCACCTGTTTTGGCGCTGAGTGTCAGAACACCACCTTGAGCTTGTACACATATATTTATATGCTTTTTAAAGGAACAATTCACCCCAAAATATACATTTTGGATAGTCATCATACTCATCATCATGTCATTCCAAACCTGTATGGTATTCTTTCTTCTGTGGAATACACGTAAGATGTTTTGAGAGCTGTCAAGCTCCAAAAACCATGTATCTTATGACTAATTGGGTTAACATTTCGATTCCCGCATACGCATTTTAAGGAGATTTTAAGATTTGAGCACAGAAATGGCACACGGCACACATCTGAAGCGCGAGCACGGAGAACCACGGGCTCCAACTGTTTCTGTTTCATTACTGACTTTTTACTTGTATTTAACAATTTAACGTTTGAAAAGTATGTTAGTCTAGTTGTTTTTGCTGTGGTATTTTTGTTAAAACCATAGGCAAATGTTCCTCTTTTAGGCCTAAGTGATATTTGCTGATGTTATTCAGCTGCAACGGAACACTTTGTAAAAAGACAACAAATATGTTTGACTTATTTTTTTATTAGAATTTGTTTATTTTATATTATTGGAAGTCATTTGGACCAGTTTTACACTGCTTCATTTGTCATTTCCACAACATGACAGGCAGTTTGTGTATTATGCAAAGTATTTTGCTTGTAATAAGAAGAAAATAATTATACATGTTTGAGATGACAGGGCGAGTAAATGATTTCAGTTTTGACAGAACCACACCATTTTGGTTATTGTTTTGTAAAACTACATTTTTGTGGATATTTTAAAAAGTACTTTATTTGTGTTTGATGCTCAAGGGGTCTTTTACACCATAGCACCATCCATGTATCAGCTTTTTCATGTATTCATTCATGCATTTCTCTCACCTTTTACTCATTCAAGGGAATAGCATTTCGCTTGGTTCAAGGGATACTGTGTGCCTTTATCAGTGAATACAATTCAGAAGCAGCTGTTTATAACAATTTCATCTGGACAATTTTGAACAAGGCAGGGGCTTCCTCTCTCCATTTTAAACCTAGATTAGTTACGTAACATGTATTTCATCCTTTCATGCCAAATCCCTCTCACCGTTGGCCAAGCTCATTTGCCGCCTCTGCCTACAACATAATTTTTCAGTCCAGATATGGTTTATTTACACCCAACAGAGAGTCCTCCATTTTCACTCTAATATTTAAGGAAGAAGCCCATGTACTGTTCCTTTAAGAGGGAATCCACTGGCCACCTCATTTACCATATCATGTGAATGGAAAATTTCACAAATACTCATGAAAGCAGCCTTGGACCATAGCGCCCCCATGTGGACATCAGTCTCAACTAGCGCTTTCTTTGTTTAAAGCTATATTAATAACTGCTAATATTGTTCTAACATCTCATGTAGAATAGTAGATTAATAGACTTAAAAGCAAATAACCAGACACACAGGAAATGAATTAATTAATATTTTGTGAATGTTTTTGTAATTTGTGTTACACTGACATTAAGCACCTCATGGTGACATTTGAAAACGTAATTAATATATTAAATACATAATCCTACTCTATAAATCCATCGCTGTCGTCACTGTCTTTTGTTGTCAGTGGTGATTATTGTGGATTGCTGAAGGTGACGTCAATGTAACCGTGCAAGTCTGTGGTGTTAGATGTGAACTCATGCGATTGGTTGTTTGTGGAGGGCGGGAAGAAGACTGATTTATTCCTAACATGGACCTTTGTTTTCTTCTTGAGGGTCACAGACGAACCTGAGAGAGTCTGCAGATCTCCGGTCACAAGGTGAGTGTTTCCGTTATCTTTTTAATACACAAATATGACCGAGGACATGACATAAGCCATCCATCCTCCAATTCTAGATCATCTTCTTCATTGCAGAAAACAAGCAAACCAATCAAACAGAAGAAAGACAGAAAATAGGTAGAGGAAAATGAGCAATAATACCATAAAACAATCATCTAGATAGATAAATTAATATTATTTGCTCAGTAAAAAAAAAGACTAAAACATCACATACGACTGTAACTCTCTCTTACTTCTCCTTAGCTACAGATACAACTACAAAAAGTCAGACTAAAAAATACAGGTAATTTCTAGCATGTGATCCGTGCCGTGGCAGATCAGACTGTTCAGAATGTGACTGCATTTTGTTAATTTTATAGAACTGTGTACTGTGTGCATCAAAACTAGATTAGATTTTGTTTTCAGGTTTTGTTTAGACCCGTACTTGTCCTTCCCTTTACCCTTCCCATATTCTCTGACAGTGGTTGACTTGCATTTGGAAAGTCACATTTCAGTTTTTTAACATGGATGTTTGAATGACATTTTTTAATTGTCAATCTCAACATATGTTATTGTTAAAAGCTGCCAAGTGTATGTACCTTGAATGCAGTATATATTCGGTTGAGATTTTCATGTAGGAATAATGTATGTTTATGTAGTGCATGACAGGTGATGTATGGCTGCACAGGAATCTGATCTGAGTTTTCATTTCAGCATAAACATACAAGAGTGCTCTGCCAAATATTTTTTGCTTGATTCTTATGTTACTATATTTTATCCCTATATTTGTATGTGGCCGTTTATTTAAGTATGGATGTTTTTATACACTACTGTTTAAAGGTTTGGGGTCCGTAAGATAAAAAAAAAAACTGACTGTAAAGACTTTTTCAATGTCTTTAAAATAAAATTTTCTATTTCAAATAAATGCTGTTCTTTTGAATTTTATATTTGATATAAATGTATATTATAGTAATGGCTGCTGAATATTCTGCTTTGCCATCACAGGAATAAATCACATTAAATTACATGTAAAAAGATTTGGAATAATAACAATATTACTGTGCTTTTGATTGAATACATGCATTGCAGACCCAACATTTTTAAATGGTGGTGTATTTCTCGACAGTTTAAAAAACGAAATGAATGGCATTCACATTTTATGCAGACCTTCCAAAATGTTCCGCAGCTTTTTTCGATAGTCACACGGAGTTGAAATAATGCTCAGATTTTTGAAAATGGTTTTATTATCCTGAAGAACTCCAGTGTCTCCTAAAAGGTAACAGGTGTTTATCTAAACATTCCTTCTCTTTTCTGATTGCAGAAGGGTTTCAGACTTTTTTTTAGGATGCTTGTTTCAAACTGTTTAGGATGATTTTGTTGGCAACGCTTTACCACGAAGTTCACATAAACATTAAATACATTACATAAACCATCAAAAAAAAAAAAAAGTTGTTTCTTATTAGTTACCCAATGCTCTACCTAATGTTAACAAATGGATCTTTTCTATAAAGTGTTACCTTGCTATATAGTGATGATCAGTTCATTTAAATAATATCACAGACTACTAGACTACTAGTCTGGATTTTTGTTCTTACATAATTCTAATATATTTCTCTCTTGTCCCCCTTCCATCCCCCATCCGCTCATTCACGTCAACGCCCACGCCCCATTTCTTCCTCATTTCACCTCCTCCTCACTCCACAGTCGCTATCTACCTGGGTATCAAAAAGCGGCAGAGCCCCGGACCCCCCGATTCGGCTGGGATATGAGGGTGCGGAGCCCGCGGGACCCGGCTGAGGTGATTTTGGCACTGCGGGAGGCAGCGCAGAGCTGCGGTTGCCAGGTCCACCAGGCCGGGCCCTTCCTCCTCTCCTGCACCCACGGAGCAGCTGGCGCCCGCGTTGCTTTCGAAGCAGAGGTGTGCCATCTGCCCAACGGCACCGCCGAGATCAGCGGTGTCCGAATTAAGCGCCTGTGGGGGTCACCGCTTGCCTTTCGGGACATTGCCACCAAAGTGTCCAAAGATATCGAACTCTGAGGGCAACAGGGGGTGGAGGGCAGGGACAAAAGCATTGGACAGAAAGATAAGATGAGTGGACATAGCCCCGCCCACACCCCCGCCCCCTCTAAGCCTACAAAGACTGGCACACATAAATTGAGAACTGGGCACCTGCTCACACAAAAGCCCTGCTGAAGGAACTCCCTTTACCAGGTCTATTTCACCATTGATTTCACCTGGTATCTTATCCATGTTTTTTTTTAACACCCATTTATGTTCACTCTTCACATTGTCATTCCTTTTTAACTGCTGCTATTTAACTCATTTTTATTTCTATTCCTCTGCTTTGTCAGCGAGAAGAATATGTTTTATTTTACCATATTCACAAAAAAAAAAAAACGTATGAAAGCCACACTATTTCATACAGTAGACAACATGCAGAGCCGCTGAAAGTGATAGCAATTTCTCCTCATTTATTAACGATCTTGTTTGGTTGTCAAACCTGCCAGTGATGCAGGTTGAGTAGGTGATGTCTGCGTTCCTGAGCCTCATTGTTTTTAGATCCGTCACATTACATGGTCACACCATAGCACTTTAGGGCTGAGTGAGCAACATCGCCTGTTTAGAAGCAGTTCTCCCTTCAAATGGTGCAATTTATCCTGTTGAGCCAAGTCAATACACAGTGCTCTTTGTGTTGCTTTTGTATGTGTTCCGCTGATGAGAAACCTCTGTTATCTTGCCGTAAGTGCACTCTGCTGAATGACCACAAACAGACTGTTGACTTTGTTTATCTCCGATTTAAAATAGTAAGTCCTCCTCGGTAAAGGTTGGAAGATGTCTGAGCTGTGCAATGTGTGAAAATGCAAGAATGATTAATACAGCATTTGTCTGAAATCCAGTGATTTGTGTGTCTTTATTGTGTTCAGTTCAAAATGTAGCAAAGATATTTGCTTAATGGAAGTTTTCATCAAATATATAAAGAGAATATATAACAATAGAGATGTGTACTTTTCAAATCGCTCTACAATTTGCTGTAAGTGTGTTAGTCTAAACCTTTTTTCCTTTTTTCCAGCAATTTCTATTGCTATATTGCATTTCAGGTTTAAATATATTGTGTATGATTCGCAAGCATTCGAACTAGTTATAATTCAAACCAACATGATCTGGCTTCATAATAACTGAAAGAAATGGCAAACCATGCTTGAACTATTGTTGACGTCATTGTGCTATTCTCCACAAATGACTCATCTTTTAGTGCTCACAATGACTTTCTGGTCAGCTTAGACTGTATTCATTATAGTGTATTGATGTTCATCTTTGAGAATTCTGAATGGATCCTCCACAATTGTGTTCTACATTAAATATATATATATTAAGTAATTAACAGCTGTGTCTGGAGGTACAAATCAAGACTTGTCAATAATATAAAGGCTTAAAACAAAGGGTGATTGTTACATGGGGCCATTTATTAACTTTGTACAACCAAAAAAAAAAAGATCGTTTCGGTGAATACAACATAGCTAAGGTTTTCTAGCTATGTGAAGGTTTGATCCCAGGAAGTTACAGGAGGAACATGAAGATAAGAAGGAAAAGTGCAGGAAAAAAGTGAGCAGGGTGGAGTGTCTCTTGGAAAAACCAATACGTCATGACCGCATGAAAGAACAAATAAAAAAAAGAAAAGCACCATTTTACTTCTGGGCAGGGATCATATCATCAATGGACTCGCCCTTCTCCATTTTCTTTTCCATTTCGACCATGAGCTTCACACCATCAACCACCAGCTGTACCTGCTGCACCTCGGAGGAGCCCAGACGGTCAGCGTTGGAGATGTCGAACACACCGCCGACAGATGCAGTGTCAACACCACCTTAATAACGGAAGTACAAAGAGTCTCAAAATAATGATCACAGTGTAACTCTGCCACTTTATACATTCGGTGATTTCAAGCCCACCTGTGCCCCGCTTCTGAAGACGCAGTCTGGTCAGGATCTCCTCAAATTTGGCATGTGTGCTGAGTTTGGGCAGCTTGACGTGCACACCACCGCGCAGGCCGGTACCCAAGTTAGAGGGGCAGGTCAGGATAAAACCAAGATGCTCGTTCCACATGAACCCATGGTTGTTTTTCTTGAAGACATCCTCAATCTGCAATACACAACAAGGAGTCAGGCCTTCGGTGGCTTATCTTTGCATTAGATGACCAAAGGATTAAACCGACAGCATAATTAGGTAGTAAATAATGGGTTTTACCTTCTGCAGGCCAATGCAGAACCTCCTGAAGACTTCCTTCATGTTACCACCCTGCTGCATGGAGATGACACGCAGGTGATCCTCTTCATTCACCCACACCAGGAAGGACTTGTTGTCATTGTGCCAGATGCCTCTTGCGTCAGGCCAGTCGCGAGCCATGCCAGCAGCCAACAGTAAAGGGGACACGGGCTTGTCAAACAGGAAGTGGTCAGCAATGAGCTGCTCCTGTTCCTTATCAGTCATGTCCTTCAGGGGGTAGTACTTGCCCTTGAACTCGCCGTCCAGGCTGTTCAGAGCTGTGAGAGGAGCAATGTGAACGTCAGTAAGATCATGCATGTTCCTTTGTGGATGTGAGAACATAACGGCAATGAAGCTCACCTTCAATGGACAGCTTCTCCACAGCTCTACGCTCACCACGGCTGTTGTGGGGAGGCAGGGTGAATCCCTTGATGCTGCGGCCGGTGCGCACACGGCTGCTCAGAACGTAGTTGGGGTCAAGGTCATCACCACCCTGCGCACAGGTCAACATCAGCCACAGTAGAGTAAAACAGCCATGATGGTGTAAAGAACTTTAACATACCTTCAGGTTCTCCCAGTTCAGATCAGTCTGGTGCTTGTCGGTGGGCTTGTAGCCACCGTGACGGTCAGAAATGATGGGGTCAAACAAGTCCTTGAAGACTTCGTAGGACTCCTCATCACCAGCCACACACCCGACAGTCATGATGAAAGGATGTCCTTGAATTGGGATCAAAAGGTAGTGCTTTATATATCTTCTAGAACAACTAAAATATTGCTTGTGGTATCGCGAAAGGTCGGCTGCTGTTGGAGAATGTATTCAAACGTGTTCTGCGTACCAGGGTTGTCCACGCCAGTCTGGATGCAGTCATCCAGGGTGAATCCACTGGGGGTTGACTTGCTCCTGAGTTTGTCGTAGATGTCCTTATTCAGGACCTTGGACATGTGGTTGTTGTGCTGGGAGAGGTCAGGGAACTCCTGCTCTAGAGAGAACTTCATCTTGTAATCGTTGTTGCAGTTCTTAGTCATGATTGCACTTTTCCAGAGATCTGCCGAAAGACGAGTAGTAAGGCAAGTTGGCAAAGTATTTACAATGTGCTTTGGAGACTCAGATTAGTCTGCAAATCTTTGTCTGAAGAGTTGTTGTCACAGTGGACAACCAGGAACATTGTCCCAGGCCTACTAAGGTGTAGCTTAGACACAGGAAAGAGGGAAACCAACGTTCCTCATCGCTGCCATTGATATAGAAAATTATGAATGACTACCCATTTGCGTTTGGTCAAGAACAAGCAGTGCTAGTTTCCCGAATAAAATGCCAGCAGTTGCAGACAAAGTTAATGCATATTTTGTGTCCCAAGTAAACTTCAGTCTCTTAGTAACAAAATATGATGCTATGTCTTGGATGATTGAATAGCTCGCATGCTTATATGCATCAGACTGCAGGTGATATTTTTAGCATGCCTGCCAAACTCACTCCTGTCACTCAAAGCAAAGAGCACATTCACCTCTCTAATTTCTGCTGGGGGTGGAGAATGTACACTTGCCCCATAATTGGTATTATGTCCACCCCAATTTAGCTTAATTGCTTAATAGCAAAATTGAATTAACAAAATATAAGAAATATCAAATGTTTACAGTTTAGGAGTAATGAATCATTAATAATCTATTTATCCACATATTCACAGCTTTTGGCACACAGTTGGATGCAAAACAAATGCAATATCTTAAGTATTATAAATAGACTTGAGTAAAATACATCAGCTATAAATTCCCCAAGATACCATGACCTTGCACCAAAGTATGTCACACACACCCAGATCATTCCTACCATGGACTGCAAATCTTCTCCAGACTGTTCTCTCACAAGTTTTCCAATGCATTTCAAATGCAATGACAAGCTTTCTACAGATCTACCATGAACAAAAAAGCTTAAAAAATTTGAAACTGTGCATTTCTAATACTCCAACAATCTAGAGTGCTTCCATAAGAATCCAGATATTGTGCATCAGGGATCCAGTCATTAACACCAATGAGGTTTGATTCATTTGTATGTGGAAATACTTTGGATCAACCACACGTAAAGCCACAGTGTATTACACCCTTTTTTTTTTTTTTGCTCAAGTTTTTCTTATTCCCACCCTTTAGTTTACCTGTACAGAAGAAAGGGTAACAGTCCTTGGGATCAGATCCTGTCCACCAAGCCAATGTAGGGGTTGCCCAACTTTGCAAGATGTCATACCTTGGTTTATATACTTTGATGTTTGCTGCCTATTGGTTACTCGGCTCGCACATGCTTGAACCTCATTGGACAGCTGCACTTCTTGATAGGGGTTTCGGGTTCTAAAAGGAAAGAAGCTACATCACACCACCCAAGATGGGTAGACAGCTGTCCCCACCCCCCACAATGGCATTTTCCTCTTGCTCGGTTATGAAATAACTCAAAGACACTGCAGAAGCACAAAGAAGTTTCATTTCTTCATTTTAAGAACTATAATGCATTCAGTTATTAATTGTATAGTACTATTGTGTTGAGGCCTAAAACTTTCTTTGCTACTTTAATCTTTTCTAAGTGAAATTGTGAAAAAAAGACATTTAAACAAAGCCCACATAAAATCATAATATTCAGTGTTGTGAATGTATAAAAGTCAGAATAACCAGAATAACGGCATAATAACTTTTTATGCTTAAAATATGAAATAGTTAACTAATTAAATAGTATAAATTACTGTTCTCACTGTGGTAGTAGTGGGCCCTGTTTTCATCCATTTTTTGTAAGACATACTTTGTATAAGAGAAGGCACCATGTGTCCCTGAGGTAAAGACTGTAGTGTTCTCAGTGTCCAGTCAGGGAGCTGTGCTGCTTAAAACCACTGCATGCAATGTACAAATTATAAATCTGACATATTTTTATTATACCTGAGAGAATTGTCAATCTGCTACCAGTGTCTTCATTGCAGAGAAACAGGAACACAGCTGCCTTTGGACATATATACAGCCTGACGGCCTTTGGAACTATAGCAAAAATGGAAACATCCATGAGAAGGAATAATTATTTGTTTCATTCAACCCTACAATCCCAAGGAAACACATTACAGTTTTATTTTGAATAAGTAAAACTCAAGTGTGCATCCACTGGTTCATTATTGGTTCTTGAAATGTTTCAAGAGCATGACCTGACATTTGGCAAATCCCATAACATCAGTGAAGGGACAAGTTTGTAAAAGTTTGTGTACAGTACAAAAAGATGGACGAGGACAACTGAACCACTTACTCTATATTAATACCCAGGGTCCAATTTTACATTACACCCTGTCTATGTTTCCCAATGTGACAAGTTTAACCATTATCCACTTCCTTCTTATGTGCCAGATTATACCAGATCATAACTGTATATAGATACGGATATGATCTGAACTAGTTTCACTAGTTTTTGCCTTAGGATTACTTGATATGTAAATAAGTACAAAGACAGATCAAAATGTTACATCAAAGTCCTATTTTGGTGATGACCAAAACACTGAATTGTGTATACTATAGTGCAGACAGCCTTTGTATTTGGTGGAGCAATCCAGGGCTAAAAGCCCACAGACTGCTCCAAAATTATTCATCACGCATTCAACATCACATCATGCCTAGCAATGAGAGAGGACAGTCACAGAACAGTTGCCAGAGAGTGGGATGTGTGGAGGCCTCCATGAACAGAGAAAACCCCCTTATCTCATAACAGCATACACATATGTCTTTTAGGAATTAATAGGGGGTGGGGGGCTGCTGCAGAGTCTACATGCAAAGCATCACATCTACATGCACTGTAATCTGAGGACCTTTTAAACATTAGATCTAGAGTTGTCTACAGCTGTTTGGACAGAAGGAATGAGGGGTTATAAAGTCACTTTCTTTGGACCTCGGAAATGTCCTCTGAAAGCTGTGGCAAAAATACAGTCACACTTAACATGCTCTGTTGACCCTGTTAAGTCTTCAAAATGGTTACGAGAGCAATTATTCTTTTTATCTCTGACTGTAAATGTTAATGAACCTCAAAAATAACAAATGCCTTGCGAATGAGATTTTGACATTAGGTTGTTGTACTTGTCGATACCTGTCTGCATATTGTTTTGTTGTATAACAGGCAACTAAATGCCTTGAGCTATATTTAACCAAATGAATACATGTAGTATGCATTCTAATATTATATATTATTACACATAAATGTGAATATATTCTATTTTGTGTAACTGCTGTTATTAGCTATTTTTTGCAGCCACAAAATGTGTTTTTTTTTTCAATAGTGTGTCTTTTATCATAAGGCACAGTGGAACTAAGTGAAATGATCACAATTTAGCAGTGTTTGAGGGTAATAGTTTAATTATTTTGTTGGAGAGTTATAAATGCAAAGGCATTGCAATTAACAACTCACTGAATTTGCTTTAGACAGGAGTGCCCTGACCTACAAATACCACATGAACTCTTAAGTGAGGATGAGCAGAGACAACAGAGAGAGGGAGGTATAAAAATGGGGTTTTAGTGGTTCTATTGACTTTGGTCTCATCACATTTAGAGATATAGATTAACTCTCTCACTGTTTGAGAACATCGCCCTGCACTGGCCCAGCCAAGCTGCCCTTATTGGGAGCAGATCTGCCCCTGGCTCCTCGAGCAGCTGAACCATTAATCACTCCAGTCTCACATTTCTGCCCACAGTTGCTCTATTGCTTTCATTCTTCTTCCACTTTATATCCCTTGACTAATTTTTCGTCCTAAATTGCACACTGGTTTTACTCTTTCCATGCAGCAAAGTGTGCCAGTGTCACAGTGTCATTCTGCAACAGAACCCTCCCTTTCCTCAGTTCTCCACGCTCTGATTTTGTCTGTATATGTTAAACCAAAGACGATTCCTAGATGCATCCTTATCTGCAGGGATCCTATCATTAAGTTAAGCCTGTCTGATGGGTCCGAAGCTAATGCTGCTTATTTTACACACCCAGACAACAACCCCCCTCTTACCCCAACTCACCCTAAGCAGCTTTATATATACCAGCCTGGTGTCACAGAGAGAATCCTCCCTGTACATGTCCAATACAGAGTCCATCTAGTGATTTTTTACTGTCTGATGTAACAAACAGATTAGCATTTACTTTGCATTTGCGGGAAGTAATGTGTAATGTTTTTGTTGCTAAGCATTGATAATAGAATCAACTCAGGTCAATGGCTTATTATCATTACATGTAACTATAATGTCCAAAAATGCTAAGTAGGCAACTTTTATTTTTGGTTCTTTATTTTCACAACAGTAGGCTGCCTCACTAATGCTGTCAATAATGAAGCAGGCAGTTGTTCTATTTAAATATTACTTGAAATGTGAGGCTTTGGAATCTTTACTGAAATATTTACATATATTGACTCACTCAATTATTATATTCACTGTAAAAAATAAATAAATAAATAAATAAATAAAATACTTTGCTAATGTTTTCAGTAGGCTATTATGAGATATGACACATTGATGTCTTTACATTTTACAAATTATAGCTGTATATGTCTGTTAGTTATACAATTTCAATATAACAATCTGGAATCTGCTTTTTACCATAAAATATAATATATAGTATCCATGATGATAATACAGGTGGAAAAATAGAATAGCACATGAAGAGTTCATGTTAATACCATTATGTCCGTAAAAGATGGTGAGAAAACAACACAAATTGCACTGAAATAATGCACTAAATAACATAAAATGAAACATGATAATGTACATTTCACTCTAATAAAAACTGAGTTAAAATAGCGCAATTTGAGTAAGGCTCCTTAAATAGTACAGAAGACGTTGGGTTGATTTTACCCATCAAATTGGGTTGTTTATTTAACCCAGCATAATGATGATTCTTTTTATTATTCTAACTTATATTTTACTTCATGCATGAATTAATGTTTACAAGTGAACGTTTGTCAAATACTCCACCCAACCACCGGTTTGCATGATAACTTCCTTTATTTTGCTTATCATATTTACAGTTTAATATATTTTATATCGTTTTTAATACGTAGGCCATATATATTGCATATTTAAACTTGATTAACAAACCTTAACCCCTTAACTGTCACTCACATTTTGGTACATAGATAGTGAAAGAGCACTATCCAAATTAAAATGTTTATAATTCATGAACGAAAACATTTGGTTTACATGATTTTGACCATTTCCATGGTTATCCAATGTCTGATTTTAAAATGGGCTTTAAAGGATGCATTTTGACATTTTAAGTTTTCAACAGATAGATCCTTTTTTTATGATTTCTAAACCGTGATAGAAAAAAATGGTCAGAACTCCTGTTATTATGTTGATTTTTTTTTTTTTTTTTTTTTTTAGCTGCGCACTTGTCAGATATTAATCTATTACTTTTCCTACCTTTCCAAAGATATATAGTTTGTTATGAGTAGATTAGGACTTCATTGTAAAATAGTAACGTAACCTTAGGAGTCCCACAGGGTGACAGTCTGTAAAGATCAGATATGGTAATTCAGAGATTTTACTTACAAAGCAATACATTTGACAGTATTTGACAGTAAAGTTAAATTATGCCAAACCCAAAGCCAAATTTGAGCCAGCTGAAATGATTAAGAATGAGCCTCATTTGAACTGCATATGTTATTCAAGTAGCTTTGTAACTAGTCATGGTGCCACCCTCCTGTGTTTGTTTGTTGATGATGTTGGGCGCAGTTCAGAGCAGTGGCAGGTAGGTGGCCTGAGCTCGAGCTCGAGCTCGCTCCACACGGCGCAGTCGCGCGGCTGACGGATCAGGTAAGCGCTGTTAAGTCAGCCTGTCTGCGACGCCACAACAGGTGAATGAATGTCCGCCACCGAGGATCTATCTACTTGGCTGTTACATCTATTTATCGCGACGACATCAAGGGAATAAAGATGTGATGTGAGTTACTTTAGTCGGAATTGTCTGGCTGTAAGTTGGGACGCGTCGCGTTCACTTCTGCAGGTAAATAAACATCAGCTGTTGACTCTCACTGCTCAACCGTCTCTTGATGTGACCTGGGAGAGTAAACAGCTTTACAGGACGGTTTAGAGGACTATTAACTTACACTCTCGTTTAGTTAACAGTGTTTGTTTTTACTGAATTCGCTTTCGTTACAACTGCTAAGCTGATAAAAGTGTTATTTGTTAAGTGGACTATTATCCTCTCATAAAATCACTTTTTAAGGGGTCTAACGTTACCTGTTGTATAGAGTGTCATTGTTTATTATAAAGAAATGTTCATTTATTTAAGGTTGTCCAGCGCAATTGTCAGAATTAATATTTTATTCAAACGTGTTTTATTTTCGTGCTACCTAATATTTCCCCCCTCTGTAATTCTATATATTTGTCTCTTATATTTATCTGCAAATATATCTCTGTACTTAAAACAATTATTTGTTTACACAATAAGTGTCTGATCAGACTCAACACTAGTATTCAACTGACAGATCAAATAGGCCTAGATGACATTATCGTCATTATTTACTCGCCCTCATGTCAAGCCAATCCTCCAGATTTGAATGACTTTATTTCTTCTTTGAAGTTTGTGGATTTTAGGTGATATTTTAGCCGATCTTTTCCATATACTGACAGTAAACAATGATTGACAGCTGTCAAGTTTCAAAATGACAAAAATGTGACTCCTGCTGTTCTGTATTATAATTCTTCTGAAGCCATACAATAGCTTTTGCAACAAAAAGACTTAAGTTTATGTTGTTATTCACTGAAATTTTAAATGAGACGACTTGGAAAATATAGCACACTAGTCATATGAACACATTTTATGACACTTCTAAGGTGAACCCTTTAAGTGTTGAACTGGAGTCTGTAAGACAAGAGTATTCAGTGCAGTTTAAAACCGATCAGAACTGAAAAGCTTTTCCATCAACAACAGCCAAAATAGAGAAATATCATTTGAAACATAAAGATAAAAAATAAAACATGCAAGTTAGCCATTAGTCCATTAAGAATGCCAAACTGGTATCTAATGCATTTTAACATTGTTTTATTTTCTCAATTAATTAAGCCTAAATGCATCTATCCTGTGCTGATGACCTCATCAATCTGGCGTAAACATTAGCTCAGCTCTTCACCTCCCCAGAGAGATATCTGTTACTTACCTGTAAACTGATTCTTTCCTAGCAACCCTTCTGCTTGTTCTCATCTGTTGGGGCGGCAGAGGAGCTTGCCTTCACTTTTCTCTCTTAAGGCTAAAGGGGGTGTCTGCTCTTCCCTTAAAAATACACTGTAAAAAAAATCCATAAAATAGGTCACAGTGTCCTGTATTAATATGAAGGAATTGTCTGTATTGATTTTTTTTTTTTTTACAGGTGTTTTACCTGTATTTTGAATTTTGCACTTCATTGCACTGTGTTTAAAGTTTTCATAAAACTAACGGTTAATGTCTTGGCAGAAAATAACATATTCCTTTTTTTTTTCTTTTACACCATTTTATTCAGTTATATTCTCATGCTTCCTGAAATGTGAACACATCACACGTGATATGTTTGTATTAATGGAGTTACTTTTATGTTGTTTTCCCATCTTTATTATGAAGATTGGTCTTTTTTTTTTGCAGCCAAATGAGATCTTCCTTTTAGTGTGAATTAAGGTCAGTTTCTGATATTCTATACTGTGTGTGATATAATTTTACTTGTGACCCTTTTCAGTTTTTTTTGTTTTTTTTGTAGATGTGTTTGTCTATACATTTCCCGGTATAATAATGTCTGTGAGTTTATGTAGCTAAAGTGAAGCAGAAGGTGGCCTGCAAATCTAATTTGAATGCAGAGGCTTTTTATGCTGCACATAGTATTTATAATATAGTAAAAACTGTCAAATATAGATTGGCAAGTATGGAAACATGCTGTATAAGTTTTTATTTAACCTTTTGTGAGATCGAAGTAACATAAACACCCATTTACACAGGTTGTTTGAAAAAAAGTCTGATATCTGTTTGTCTGAAATGTAAACACCGTGACAAGCTCACAAACCACTTTAGATTCAGTAAAACAGTTTATACAGTAGCTGAACTAGTAATTTAATTCTCTTATGCCCAACAAGGTTGCATTTAGTTGATCAGAAAACAGTTAAAACCATAATATTGTAAATCATTATGAAAATTGTATATAACTGTTTTCGATTTTAATATATTTTAAATGTAATTTATTTCTGTGATGGCAAAGCTGAATTTTCAGCAGTCATTAGTTGAGTCTTCAGTGTCACATGACCTTTCAGAAATCATTCTAATGTGCTGATTTGGTGCTCAAGAAACAGTTATTCTCAATATTGAAAACAGATGTGATGCTTAATATGGAAACTTAATGAGGAAACCATGATGAATTGTTTCATGATACTTTGAATCAAGAGTTTAATAGAACAGCAATTATTTGAAATTTTTTACCATTTTAAATGCATATAAAAACTTTGAATAATAATTTGCATCGTCAACATAATGCTCAATATAGTAACCCAGAAATCATGTTACTTTCTGATAAGCCCTAAAGTTACACAGCAGAAATAGTGTTGTTTTAAAAGTTATAATGCACTCCTGCATGCTGTGTGAAAAAGGCTCAGTTTGCACATTGAATGCATGTTAATTAATACTAAATGCATATCTTCCTCTTTAGGGACTAAGTGTCGGACATGTTGTCAGGGGAGGAAATCTTATGCAGCACCCAGCAGGTGATCGCAGGGCTGGAGGCTCTGCGTGGAGAGAACCGCACGCTGCTGGACAACATGCAGGAAACGCTCCAGAGCCAGACACCCAGCGAGAGCGGCAGCCTGGAGCAGGAGAAGACCAACATCATTTTAGAGTCTCTGGAGAGGATTGAACTAGGCCTAGGAGAGGCGCAGGTGAGTGACGCCGTCATCTTCATTCACTTTCTGTCCCATCGAGGGCATTTCCACTCACCCTGGCTGTCTGTTTCCTGCTCATCCAGGTGATGATGGCACTGTCAGCACACCTGGGGTCCTTGGAGGCAGAGAAGCAGAAGTTGCGTGCTCAGGTGCGGAGGTTGTGCCAGGAGAACCAGTGGCTGAGGGACGAGCTGGCCCGGGCCCAGCTGCAGCTACAGGAGCGGGAACAGGAAGTGGTTACTTTAGAGGAGCAGAACAGACACCTGCAGTTCATGAGCAGCATCCGCAAGTACGACCATGAAGAGCCGTCTATGGTAAGGGTTCATCTTGAAAACATTCATATGGTTAATACATTTAGGTTCTTAAGCTAAACATTTGTTCTAGACTAGCTTTATATATATGGGTTTTTTATTATAAGAAAATGGCACAATATTAAGTAATATTTGACAAAATTACATCCTGATTGGTAATGATTCACAATAACAATATTCTGCTCAAAAGTGACATTAACCTTGTTTTTCTGTTCTTTTTTGTAATTTATTTAATTATTTATTATTTATATATTATTTAATCACAGGCATATTCTTCGCTGTGGTTATTTCTGATAAATAAGTACACAATTTTTTTATAACTTTTTAGGGGTAGAATTGTGTTGTGGAAATGACGGCGCAGCAGGGGGACAATCGCAATTTGTGTCAAATCTATATCAATTAAATGTATTTGTATAGTTATGTTTATTTCATTTTCTGTTTGGATTATGATAGTTTTAAACATAATTTTATTAATATTTTCATGATGGATTTTGATATTTTATCTAAAAACAATGCTCCTAAAAAATAAGGAGGATAAATAAATGTGTGGCATGATATCGCATTTAGTCAGTCTGACCTTCACACAAGAAGAAGAAGAGGTTGAGATCTGAAAAATCAACACTTGGGATTTAAAACATTTAATAAAAAACACCCACCTTTTTGACTTGAAGGCCCCCAATTGACCCCCATATAAACAAAGATATTTCCGTATTTCTACTGTAATTATGACATCCTGTCCTCTTGGAAGTGTGCCATAGCCCCCTTGTTGGCCGCGAACTGATGATTGGGGGGCACTGGTCTATTCAGAATATTCGATCGTACACTTATGACATGATCATGCTGTTTGTTTCTTTCAGGAGGATAAAGATTCGAATTCAGGGAAGGAGTCCCTTGATGATCTCTTTCCTAGTGAAGAAGAGGAGCAATCCCACAGTACGGCAATCCTCACCGATCACAACTGTTCCTTTACACATGTGTTTACAGAGTTTGTAAGGTTTAGGGCAGTGTTAGGTTTTAACCACAGTTAGGATTTACTATAACCACAACTAGAATTTAAACTTCTTAAAGATTATTTCGATACATTTTTAGTGAGAGAGACGAGTAGCGGTCAGGAAATTGAGAAATGTCACAAGATTGGTTTGGACTCATGATCACCAGAGCTCAATCTATCAGAGCATGTGCGCATGTGTCTCATCGCAGCTCTTGTATTTGCAGTGTCTCAGCCGCGCAGTAGTGCTGCTGCTGCTGCTGCCCAGCAGGGAGGATATGAGATCCCTGCCCGACTCCGAACTCTCCACAACCTGGTGATCCAGTACGCCTCTCAGGGCCGCTATGAGGTGGCCGTGCCCCTCTGCAAGCAAGCTCTGGAGGACCTGGAGAAATCCTCGGGCCACAGCCACCCGGATGTTGCTACCATGCTCAATATTCTGGCTTTAGTGTACAGGTCACACATTCATTTTACCTTAAAAGTAAATATAATTATTAATCTGTAAAATTAAATTATAATCTTCTTAAATAACATTAATATTATGCTCTACAGAGATCAGAACAAATACAAGGAAGCTGCCAATCTCCTTAATGATGCATTGGCCATCCGTGAGAAGACACTAGGCATAGACCATCCAGCAGTATGTACTTTTTGAAGATGTAGTATGTTACTGTTATAGGTTGTTTTTCTTTATGCAATCTATATCCGTTAGGTACCTTTCCTTGAGTTTATGTTTGTGTTTGTAGGTGGCAGCTACTCTGAATAATCTGGCTGTGTTGTATGGAAAAAGGGGGAAGTATAAAGAGGCAGAGCCGCTGTGTAAAAGAGCTCTGGAGATCAGAGAAAAGGTACTGCCACAAAAGAGTGAATTGTAGCCCTGCGTGTCCTTTCCATAATAGCTGTAAGATCAGATCATGATCAGATCACCTGTACACAAGCCGTTCAAAAGTTTGGGGTCAGTGAGATTTGTTTTTGAAAGAAAGTACATTTATTTAGCAAGGATGCATTAAAGTGATTAAAAGTGACATAAGGCTTTTCCATTACAATTGTAAAAAAAATTAAATAAATGGTTTCAGATAACTTTCTATTCATCAAAGAATCCTGAATTGCACAAAAATACTAAGTAGCACAATTGTTTTCAACACTGATGATAATTTTTTTTTTTTTAAGTAGCAAGTCATCATATTGTATCATTGATTTTATAACGACTTCACCTTTATCCGTTAAATCAAGAACAACTGGAAAAGTCACGGAGCCTTTAAATATTGTTGTGGCCTTGGAGTCAAAAAGGTTGAGAACCACTGGCCTATTCTGAATATCTTGCCTATCTTTGTCTACTGACAGGTGCTTGGGACAGATCACCCTGATGTAGCCAAACAGCTGAATAACTTAGCCCTCCTATGCCAGAACCAGGGCAAATACCAGGAGGTGGAGCAGTACTATGAACGTGCACTGCACATTTACCAGAGCCAGCTGGGTCCGGACGATGCCAACGTGGCCAAGACCAAGAATAACCTGGTCAGGATAGTGTTTTAATAATGATAGTAGTAGTTTATTATGCATGCTATATAATATACTATTCATGTGGTCTTCAGGCCTCCTGTTACCTCAAGCAGGGCAAGTACAGGCAAGCTGAGGCTCTTTATAAAGAGATTCTGACTCGTGCTCATGAGAAGGAGTTTGGTTCAGTAGAGGGTAAAGTGAATTTTCTATATACAGTAGTTTGACCTACTAAACATACCTGTCCAACAGTAAATTCCTATTTTCACATCTATAAAGGGGATGGACGGCCCGTTTGGATACATACAGAAGAGGGAAGCTCAAGACAGGTGTGTTTCTGATCCAAATATGTATGGTTTATGAGCTGGAGGAGCTTCTTAATGTACTTTTTCTTCTGTGTGTGCACTGCAGGATGGTCTGGGAAGTCTGAAGCGCAGTGGATCGTTTACCAAGCTCCGGGAATCCATAAGACGAAGCAGCGAGAAACTTGTTCAGAAACTGAAAGGTGTTGGAACAGAGGAAACAGCCCCTCGAGCTGCTGGGTAATGATATTCTGCTAATTGTTCAGCTCTTGTCACTTTTCATGTAGAAGAGAGCAGTATTAACTACTTGTTTATTTTTAAACAGGATGAAGAGAGCCAATTCTCTAAATGTTCTTAATGTGAGTCTCAAAGAGAGTCAAGAGACTGCTGTGGTAAGTGTTGAGTCTTTCCTTTTAAATTTGCTCAAGTATCTTATATTCACCAAGGCTGTTCTTAATTGATTATTTATTTTAATAGTGAAAACAGTAAAATGTTATATTGTGGAATAATAATATTGAGAAATAATTGAAAACGATTTCTATTTGAATATCTTTTAAAATGTAATCTCTGATGGCAAAGCTGAGTTTTCAAGTCAGAGTCACATGATCCTTCAGAAATCTATCATGATGATTTAGTGCTCACAACACATTTCTTATTATTATCAATGTTGAAAACAGTTGTGCTGCTTAATATTTTTGTGGATTTTTTTTTTTAGGATTCTATGATTAAAAATGATAGTAAAGACATTTAAGTTACAAAACATTTGTATTTCAAATAAAGGATGGTCTTTTGAACTTTCTAATAATCAATTTAATGTATCCTTTCTGAATACAATTTTCTTTCTGATGGTGAATAACTTAACAGTAAGCAGGAATAAGTTAGAGGTTGATTAACAGCTAATGAAAGTTTATTTTGTCTTTCAGAAGCCCAAGAGGCTGACAGACGCACGAGGTCTGAGTTCCAGCACGCAGAGTTTAGCTCGCCGTGCCTCTTTAAGTGGTGAGACGGCTAACTTTCAGACAAGCCACATGACATCAGGACTCTGGGGCAATGCACACATCTGACTAGTCTGTAGTAATGACGAAGATCATATTTGACCATAATATGAGGACTAGTACGTGATGAAGAATGCAGGCCTCCCTGAGACTCACTTTAAAGCAGTCCATTAAAGTGCTCCTGGAAAAGGAAAGCACTTTTTGGCTTTACAAAAAGATTTTTTACACAGTGTAAAATCAGTTCAGTCCAATCTACACATATTTTAAAAGCCAGTTGCAATATAAAATGTCAGAAATGTATAATTTATTACATTTAAAAGATGGGACCAAATTTAATAATCAGGCTATCCAATATTACAGACTTCGACTGTGCAGTTTTTTTTAAACTATTTTTGCAGGCAAAATCGAGTCATTTAATCAGGAATCCATGCATTCAGGAGTTTCTTGTGAGAACAAAAAAAGGTTTTCACTCAGGTTTCACTCATGTTCAGGTTCACTCAACTGGAAGCTTGTGTAGTGGAAGTCTCTATTTTATGAGCATAATTTATCACTACATTATTGACCTGCAAAGTTTCTCCAAGATTTTGCAAATGTTACTGCACCTCAACAGTTTACTTAGAATATTGGAGCAATATGTGACAGATTCCATGTCCTCACAACAACATACAAAAGAATTATAATATTGGAACTGAACAATTTGCACCTTAAATCTTCACTTCTACATGCACTCAACTCAACTAATTGTAATCCATGATGTTACATTCCAAGATGCATGTAAGATATGATGTGGTACATGCTAATTTGTCAACCAATTCATCAACCAATTGTGGTATGACTTGTGCCTATAAAATAAGGGACTTCTGATTTTACAATTTCGAGCAGATGTTGTACCTTATATATATATTCACATGCTGTGCTATTGCTTTAGTTTAAGTTTCTATTTATCAATAGGAATGATTTTATATTAGCGGAATTTCAGGGTACTAATACACAGAATGTGACTTGAATCTAGCTAGTGGATATAGATACTGAGAGGTTAGGAATCAATGAGCAGTTACATAATCTAAACTGCTGTACAAGCTATGTTGTTGAATCATGTTACATATTCCATGAGCTTAGGGGAAAATATTTATATACTGAATGTTGCTGATGAACTTAATAAAATTGTTCTACCTCTGTTTAAATCAAAATGTGTAAAAAGTTTGTTCAGATAATTAGGTGTGTGACAGCTTATACAGACCAATCAATAGCTGGTGTCCAACTCCTGGTGTCCTTCAGTTGTTTCCCTCAATTTAGTGTGCTCGTGTGCCCTCTACAGCTGCTTTTGAGACAGCATGTTTCTCCTTAAACAGTAAAGAATGACACTGGCTAAAGAACAGCATTTATTCATGCTTATGGGATTGTTGTAGAAAACACCATATTAAAGAATCACAAAAAAATGCACACATATACACATATCTGCCAGACTTTGTTCGCTTTGAGACCTCAGGCTTGTTGAGCGATCTGAGCAATTTTCTTAAGCATGTCCTCAGACTGCAGTTGTTCCAGAGTCAGCAGAGACAGACCCAACTGATCCTCCTGCCACACAAAGATGACACAAAGACTCTTGATTCAACATCACCTCAAAACCTCATCCAGCCAAACCTATCATTTTCATTTCTCTGGCTTTGCATTAAATTTAGAAAGAATTGATCTCTTGACTAACTGAATTAACACACACTAATCAAGAGAGGTTTAGATGACTGAACAGGTTGAGGAAGGTTAATGTTGATCTTACCCGTCTGAAGGGCTGGGCCATCTGTCGGAGAAAGTGCTTGCCTAACTGCACAGTCTCATCGATGGTCAGATTTAGGCTTCCGTCTGTAAGGTGTTCCTGGATCCAGCGGGGCAGCTTTCCTCGCTTATCCGCTCGTGCGTAACGCTGAGGGAAACACATCAATTAAACAACTAAGAAAAAAAAAGAAATCATGCTACCTTCTCACTAGTTGACTTACCTTATCTGCAAAGATCATCAGGCCGTAGTCTGTTTTGCCTCGAATGGCTCTCCCCACACACTGAGCCGCATGACGCATCGCATCAAATGTCAGAAAGTCATTTTCCCGGATTTGAAATTGGTCTCGGAGGTATTCCAGTCGTGCCTAATAAAAAAAAAATAAAAAAAAACAGGACAGGACAGGGTATTTTTATTAATTACAAAATGAATAAGAAATCTTCAAAATTAGAATCTGGAAGAAAGCGCTCTACAAACCTTTAGGATTCTGCTCTGGGTATAAACATACGGCACTCCAAACATGATAACGGCACGACCATAATGATGAACTGGTGTTTGAAAAGAAAAACTGATGAACAAACGTTTACACTTAATTCTTTAAAGAATCTTATGATTAAAACAGGATTTCTGCAGGTACATTTTTGAAGACCGATTTAGACCAAGCAAAGAAAATATAAGTAATAAATGGAAGCAGTTTGATTAAAACAAGAAAAAGTATTGCCGTAAGGGTCAGAAAGATCAATTTAATTTAAAAGGGAGAACAAGATTATTTTCCTGACCCCCATTAGCAGATTTATTGTTTTTTGTTTAGCACCATATTCTTAATTTTGCATCTCTAGTAAATTTATCTTGATTTAAGAATAATTTAAATATTTGTACAGGGAAAAAAAAATGTTATGCCATGAGTGTAAAACTTTCTGCTCCGATTTAAGACCTTTCTAAGACCTTAATTTATGGAAAGGCGAATTAATACTTTTTAAGACCATGTAGAAAACCTGTATAAAGTAACTTTGCAAAACTGTTAAAGGAACTAGTATCCACCAAAGTCAATGCCCTCTGACACTTTCCCTCTTGCCACTGAAAGCAGAATTGCTCCTCTGCCGTTCTCACAGGCCTGAAAGTGAAAGATAACGAAAGTGATTAATTTCATACAGGGCGCCCAAGATAAAGTCAACATTACACAACACGATAAAAGAAAATAGCATTAGAGAGCATTAAAACCCCAATGTTTATTGACCTCTTGATACTTCTCCAGGGCCATGCTGGTCTCAGCTGCATCCTGGGTTTCTATGAAAATGAGCTTGTTTCTTTGGATGTTCTCTAAGATCCCCTACAAAACCAGCAAGAGAATTCGTTATGCTTATCTTAAAAACACTTTCAGTGATCTGAGAAAGAATCAAGTTGTCCATACCTGTTCATACCATGAGGCCACAATGTTCTCCATGTAGATGTAGCTTGTGAAAAAGGCAACGATTCCATCAGGAACGATGGCAGACATTTCCAGGAGCAGGTTTCCATAGTTCCGGATCACAGCTATGGGATGTATTTTAAATAAATGAGTTGCCTTTTAACTGCACTCACAAAATAAAATCAGTTAAATACCGTATTTTCCGGACTATAAGTCGCACTTTTTTTCATAGTTTGGCGCGTCCTGCGACTTATAGTCAGGTGCGACTTATCAAAATTAATTTGATATGAACCAAGAGAAAACATTACCTTATGCTGCTCAGTGCTCCTGTAGTCTACCCCTGAGAACATAGAGCGCCCTCACGCGGCTGTAGACGGTAATGTTTTCTCTTGGTTCTTGGTTCTAATCTAAATAAATGCGACTTATATATGTTTTTTTTCCTCATCATGACGTATTTTTGGACTGATGCGACTTATAGTCCGAAAAATACGGTAAACAAAATCACAAAACCGCTTGCCAAAGTCTTCTCTGGTCTCAAACTTGGAGGTCATCGCTACCTGATCATTCCCTCGGCCAACAATCTGAAAGTTGGAAAAAAATAACATTGTCTAAGCTTGTTAACAAAAAAATAAATAATCAAGAAGAACAATATTAATACAATATTGTTATTATTACATGAAATACAGTAAATAAAATGATTACAATCACTAAGTATATATCAATATTCTCAGTTTATGTTTATAAAAAAGAACAAGCAACTTTCAGCAGAAATATCAAACAAATATATATTTTTGGACTTTATGCAGGGCTTCCAATATCGTGCCAAACAACAGGGGGTTTTGGAGTCAAAAAGACTAAAAAGGCCACTGATTTAATGTCTTTAAAAGATAACAATCCAGAATAAATTCATTTAAAACTCTAATATGCAAATATTTGCATAACTGCTTTCTTCAAATGGTGAACTACACACTGCTGGATGGCATTCCCAGTCATAACTCACAAGAGGGCACAGGCAGGTTCGTGCCAGTGTCATGGTGAAAGATGCCATAGTGACTGGGCGGAAATCAAGGATGCGTGGATAGATGTCCAGCGGAGAGAGAGTCTATTTAGAGAGAGAATCAACAATGACCTAGTTTCTAAAACAAATAACTGCAGAAGATTGAACTAATATTTGTGTTTCGCAATAATACTAAATGTGTAGGCTACTGATGTTGAATGAAAAGTTCCCCATTTTAAACCAATAAACAAGCTAAAGCAAACCCATTTAAAATGTGACTTGAACTTAAGGTGAAAGTGGAGTGTGTCTTACACAGATGGCATGAGTGTTAACAGAGGGATTATAATGAAGAGATTAGTGAGCAGGGTGTGTAATCTAATATTCAAGGAAAGATGAGGCATATGGATTGCTTACCCCTGATGTAATAATGACTGATTGAAAGCGCCCAAACACTGGCTTTATGGCGATAGAGGGGTCCATGCAACTGCATAGAAACAAATCCAAAGTTAATAATGAAGACATTTCATAGAAAACATGACAAATTGTATTAGAGCACCTGAAGTGAAGAACAGGATTTGCTATTGTTGGCGTTCTATCTTCAAAGGGCTCAATGATGATGGTGAAGCCTAAAATAGAGAATGATTACACATAAAAACTCACTCTTGTTGGAAATCATTATTAGACTGAGAAGAGTTTGAGATGAAAAATTTCAGAAACATTTCACAGGCCAAAAAAAGATACAATGGCAAATACTTGACACCAACTTCAACCCACTGCAAAACTGTTTGCCCTTACGCAAAATTCCCAGTCACATGGAATCTCTTCGGAATTACTGGATTTCTCTTGTGCAAATTTGCAGAACAATATTTAATGTGACCACAGCTTTATGGTGGAAGGAGGGCAGGACGAGGCTTTGTTACCTTTGCTGTAGGTGCTGACAAGTGTGGCAAAGTGTGAGATCAGGGTAACGGCTGAGAAGTCAGCAATGTCTGCAATCTCTAGTGTCCTCAGCAGTGAGCGTAGCCTCTCGGCACAAAATCTAGAAGTGGATTAAATATACATTTAGGCTCAGGTGAACATGATGCTTTATCATTTATTAATGACCATCAGTACTTCCAGTATGGGACGGCAGAAGAAACGGCTTTCTTTTATTCACCTCAGAGGTTTGCGGTCAATGCAGACCTTCTCATAGATGTCTTTGAGGAACTGAGGAGCGCTCTCCTGCACCACATGATGGATCCGCAAACGTGCCTTCAGGTATTCAAGAAAGCGCTTCATGAAGCCCACAAAGTGCTCTGCAGTGCGAATGCTGCCAGGTACAGCCTCTGTAGCGAGAGTCACATATATTTGGACACTTGAGACAAACTTCATGAACCAAAATATTGAAACAAATGGGATTGAAAAAAAAAATGTAAGCAAAATTCTCACAAAGGAAGTCTGTTAGGTTTCATAGAACAAAAATTTTATTTTTATTGTTCAATCAAGATATTTTCTGCTTGTCAAAGAGGGAGAATGACTTCATACATCAACTGTAATTTACCTTGGGACAAGCTGGTTGAAAACCATCACCAATATGTCTCAGTTAAGTTATATTTTGAGAAATATGACATGTTTTTGCAGATGGTTCTTGGGTTTGATTTGTATTTATTGCAAAGACTGACACTTTTGTGTGACTTAAGTCCAAATACTTTAGGGCTTGTTGTAGATAATAAAAGTGACCTTGGAGGATTTCATCTGGCAGAACTGGATTGGACAGATACATGTCAGTTTCTCTGGCAACATTTGCTTCTTTAAGACCTTCAACTAATCTCCTGTATTCTTCTCTGAGTTTGGCAGCATCTGTTTCCTTAATTCTTTAAAAGAACACAAACAGAATACAGGAAATTAAAGGCATTACTCATGTAGTAATAAATAAAATACTAATGAATTCACTCTCTCAGTATTTTGTTACACCTGCTAATGGTGTTTTGCAGGGTTTCCACATTAGTCTGGCAGCGATCCAGCGTCCTCCTGGTAATGTTGACGCTCATGGAATCAATACACACATTATCTAGAAGAAAAGATATCACCTTAAATAACCGTGATCTGTCCACCATGACAAGCAGGGTGATTTTCTACTCACCGATGTTGTGCGCCTCGTCAAACACAACCACAGATTTCTTTGCAAGCTCTTTCGAGACCAGGTCTGCAATTTTGGGATCTAGTAAGTAATGGTAGCTGTACACCACGATGTTAGCGTGAAGAATCTGAAAGAAAAAACATGAAATCGACAACACTGAATTGCATGCTCAGCAAACATCCACCATACTAAATCTAGCAAAGTACTCACTGCATAACGTGCCAGGAAGTACGGACACCAGCCTTTTCTACGTCCAAAGTCCTTCAGATCATCCAAGTTATATATACCAGGAGCAATGGGCACCTGTCTGCCTACTGCATCAAATTCCTGCATACAGGGAAACAATTGTTTTAATGTTAGTTATATATCTGATTTAATATATATTTTAACAAATATGTCTTTAAAAAATCTTAAATGGACGTGAACATTTCATAAAATATATTGAAATTCCTTGCATCAAAAAAGAAGGTGCCTTAAAACAAAATTACACATATTGTTCCGGGATTGTGAAGGGGGGAAAAAAAAGCCAAAGGCTATAGCATATGCTTGAGAAAAGCATCATACCTCAAAGAATTGGCAGACCGGTTGACTTGGATTACTGTGATGCTGAGCTCGAATATAGGATGCTGTCAGACTGTGACACTTTCCATCTACTTCTTTTCCAAACCGCAGGGAGCTCACCTGTAATCACACATACACTTCCACTTAATTAGCTAACCCTGCACAAAAATATTACAGAAACCACTCACAAAGCTGCTCATGGAGCAGCTTCTACCTCTGGATGAATGCACAGATTTTTCCGTGAAGAAAGTGCCAGTGCAAGGAAGTCATTTTTCGCTTTTGTTTGCTTAGTATAATAATCCATTAGTTTCCTAAGCTCCTCCACAACCTGACAGGAGAACAGAGAGGTTATAGAAAAGAAAGATAATTAACTGATGAAAAGCATATTTGAAAAGAAATTTAAAGATAAGTCATGAATTTAAAAAAAAAAAGTTGAAAACCTTCTCTATCTCAGGCACGGTGCGGGAACAGTAGACAAGCTTTGTGACTTCTAAAGGGTAAGCCTGCAAGAAATTAAGATATAAATTAAATTACATGCATTTATCATGGTGAAGTTTCAAATGATGTAACAGTCATTCAGAAATCCCTCACCTTCTGGTAAGCAACGATGAGTGAGAGAAGAGAAATAGTTTTTCCGGTCCCTGAGGGCATTTCGAGAACTCCATGACCCTTTGCACATATAATAAAAGAGGGAAACAGACAGATAGATAGATAGATAGATAGATAGATAGATAGATAGATAGATAGATAGATAGATAAATAGATAGATAGATTTCAATTTCTTTGGGGTTCTAAATTACTTTGAACTTTCACTTGATAGTTTAAATGCCCCTGTTGTGAGACAAAAGTAAATGCACAAATACCCATGTTGTCTCTCAATTAATATAAAAACTGCATGCATGATTGACTGAACTTTTGATTATTCACTAATGTGGAAAATTTCGTGTCTTCTCAAAAATAAATAAATAACAATAATAATTCTCACATAAGATGCTTACACTTACTTACTACCATTCAATATTCTAATTGTTACTGGTATAATTCGAGAAAAAAATAATAATTCTACATAAATTTAAATAAAAAAGCCGTTAACACACCTTCGCATCCAGCGTCCTCTTCAGCTCGAGCATGTACGAGTATTGTTCAGGATAAATGTAGTCATACGGGAAGTAAACTAATAAGCCGTCGATATTCAGCCTGAATGGATGAAAGAGCCATTACAGCAGGAAACTTCTGTTAATAACTAATAATAATAACGGTTAGGAGTATTACCAGTCTGCGCATTTGAAGCAGTGCTACTAACTTAATCCACTTTTTACAATTTTACCGTTTTACTTACTTCATGTTTGCTGGTACTTAAACTTTACAGCTCTGGTGTTTTTCTCGTAGTCAGTTTTCTATAGTTTCAAACATTTATATAGCTGTATATTTAACTGTCATGTGAATTACACAACAAGCGTCTATCGATTTATACAGGCGTTTTAGAAGCACGAGAATCTGTCGACACTAATACGCGTAAGGTATTTTGCTTCTGTGATTGGTTGTTCCGCTTGAAAACCCTCCCCAGTCTGATATCTTATTGGATGATACGCATGTCAATTCAACTTTTTACCGGAAGTACATTTAGAGCCAGTCTATGGGTTAGACCTAAATAATCGAAAAGAAGATCGGACAAAACTTTAAAAAACTTAAATAAATAAATAAATTCTGCCTGACAGGTTGTACTTTCCTACCATCAGTTATTTTAAATAGTGTAAATAATAATTAATTTAATTTAAATAATAGTTTTACCAAATTTAATAAATGTAAATAAATGTATTTTATATTAAATAATTAATATTTTTTATTATTGAGTATATAATAAACATGATATTTTTAATAATACAAGAAAGAAATAAAGAAAAAATTGTATTATTAAAACAGCAGAGGCATGTATTTATATAATATTTTATTTACATTAACATTTTATTTAATGCATTAAAATGCAATGAGATATACTGTGATATTACACCCCAACAAACATAAAACTTTACAAAGTGACTTCCTTTGTACTCGCAGCAGGGTATAAAACTATCTCTTAGATCTTGAGTTTTACATATCTGCATAACATGTTTAGTCCTAAGGAAGTAAATCAAAGCTCTGTTTTGGGTCACTACTTGATAATATTCACATTGACTAAAAATTATACTTTCCGAACTTTATGCAAAATGTTTGACATTTTCAAGATTTTTTTTTTAATACATAGCCAAAATCCCAATTCATTTCCCTGCAAAGCATAGCTTAATAAGTAACAGCAAATATAAAAATGAACAAATTGCTAGTGCCTAAATTATTTACATCTCCATTTAGGCTACAATGACCAAAACCCAGCAAAACATGTTATGTTACGATCTGATCACCTTAAGGAAATGAATAGACTGTCTTTTTCAGAGTTGAAGCTGTAATGGTTTTTGCCTGTTTGTTATAGTACATGTGGATAAAAATGTGTCATAACCCTACAGCATCTGTGGCACGACCAGCTAATGCTCTTTCATCCCAATTCTTTCACTGTGCTTTGAAACAGGCAAAATAACATAAATAGGCTGAGCTGATGCCTGTATTACAGTATCTGATAGAGTCCCCTTATATCTCATGTCTTTCTTCCACACTCTTATAGCGGTCCATGATTCTAAGAACATCCTCCAAAATGGACGGCCCCAGGTCCAGGTCCAAACCCATTAGCGACTCAGAGCGTGACATGCTGGGTGAGATAGCTGGAGATTCACAGTGTTCGTTCCGCAAGTCCTCATTACTGAGCCCTGCATCAGAGTCCAGACTCAAGCCTCGCTTTGGGTCCAGTGGACCACAGCCTTCCGACATGGAGTCATCCGAGGAAGCTTCAGATAAGGAGCCCGTGGAAGGCACCAGGTGCGGCAGGACTGGGATCGAGGCGGAGAGAGTGAGGTCACGGCAGGGATCCCTGTGCTTCCTAATCCCTTCCTCACACACAGACATGGAGCGCTTCTGCGTTGGACTGTGATGGTGATTCTGCTGCTGATGAACGAGGGACGGCTGCTCGTCTAAATGCAGACGGGGGGGTTTAGGAGGTGGTTGCACAGGCGCAAAGAATACCGGCATGGAGATGGTGGTTTTGAGGACAGAATTGTGATGAGAATTATGACTGCGATGGTAAGTGTGGCTCTTGCTGTTCACATCTAAGATCTCATTAATTCTTCTGTCAATGCTGTGAGAACGAGAGCTGGGCGCTTGATTGAGGGCTGGAAGCATGTCGAGTTTGCCTTGCAAGAACCCCACATCACCAAACATGTCCCCTTCTCCTTCAGGCCCAATATGGGCACTGTGACACATATCACCCAGCGGCGGGCTTATCATGTCTCCTGAAAGAACGTCACATATTTTTTGCTTCTTGCCTCGCTTTGGTGTGGATGTCTTTGAGTACATGGGTGTCTTGGCTGGCATGCTGTTTCCCAGTATTTTGTGTCAAATGTGTGATGATGTTTGTTGCACAAATGGAGAGGAAACTAGTCCTCAGTCTGATATAAGTTCATTCATATATTTCGGTTGGTTTGTCACCTTTATTTCATTTTTAAATTCCCCGACAGCAGCTGGAAGTGACGCACTTTGTGTCTGAAACTCTTCAGAAGCTCCTGGAATGAATCATCACAACAGCAGATCTGAGGAACAAACAGGGAGAAGAAAGATTTACAACCTGTGAAACTCAAGAGTGGGGTACAATTTCAAAAAACACAAAGAAAAGCAGATATATTTACTGTGCAGTTTGAACAGCAAAGAAAACAACTCTGTTTTTTCCTCTGAGCAGAGATTTTTCTCTTGTTTTGGAGATTCATAAAATATAATAGCAAGGATGTTTGTTTGCATGCACGCCTTTATGAGTATATTTTGAAAGTGCCTCAGAACATTATTGGCAGTAGAGAACGAGATTACAAATCAGCACTGCTGTTCTCCTTTGAAATCCAGCCTTTAAATTACATTGGTTTGTATTGAATTTGCTATGGGGCCCCCTCAAAACCTATTTTCTCCAGCATCCATTTGATAAGAAAATAAGGGAGGGTACAGCATAGACAGCATAAAGTAGTTATTTTTACTTCACCCAGAAGATGTAAGTTAATTATGCTGTCATTGGCTCAGCAAGTAAACCTGTTATTGTTTCTCTATGACAGCCATATGTTTTTACCCGTTTGACTGCTCACCGCTTGTTGCTGAGATTTATTGGGCTGTGACGCAACTGAGAAAACATGCTAGTAAAAAAGAAAGACAAAAATATGTATTGAATGTTTAAAAGATGTTTGTTCCATCAATGGAGAGAAAAAGTGATTTAAGATGTAAAAAGATGTATTATATGACATCCTTGTGACCTTCAGAAAAACACTTTACGATTTACACTAACACACTATTATGTAATGTTTAAACACTGTTAGTCTTAGAGGTTAGCCAATTCCCAGATTTCTCTAATAAACCACATGGTGTCATTGCGTTAACATAGCTGAGACTTGAGTCTACAACAACCATGGTGTACAGAAAGTGGGAGGCTTGGTTATTTATCAGGTTATTGTTTTTATATATATATATTAATTAAATTAAAGAATAATATGAATGACTGAAACCTTGATTATATAATTAAGTGCTTTTACAATCACCAAAACCTAGATTTGTACAATGAAAAGCCATATAACAATACACTTTCAGATATATTAAAATTTTCCTTAACTAAGCACACTGTTTTTGGTTATTTTGGTTGCATCCATTTAACTTATCTGTCGTTTCTTCTAGATTTTAAGTTCTGAGTTCAGTTTCTGTCACTAGAAATACAATTAAAAGTTGTCAATAAGTAATGTGTAACAAATGCTTTGCTGAAACAATCAAGCAGCAAATTTTTTTTTTTTACAAATTATAATGTATCAGATTCAACTATTTCAAGTATTCACTAGGCTACATGGCTCATCTCAAGACAATAAATCTCACTGACGTAGTTCGAGTAGTTGAGTTTTAAATGATAATATTCAAAGCGACAGGTAAAAGTATCTGTACTTGCCTGTGATATCTGCGTTGAAATGACTCGTTTGTTCTGGACGGTTATTCCGGGGTGTTAGGGGATAAGCTGTTCTGAGTGCGCGTTCTCGGCTTAAGCGCGCTGAAGCTGAGGGTGACGAGCTGCAGAAGGGCAGGGACGGGGGCGTGCGCGCATGATGCAAGTGAATGAGAAAATCTTTGGCAGAAAGACGCCTAAAGAGGGTTTGCACACACACTGTACAGCGTTTTGAGTGTTAAAGTGGGCACTTATATATAGGCACCGTTTATGCTCGCTCCCTCTCCTCAGTTATTTATTTGTAATTAAGAAAGGAACAATTCATTCAAAAAAATATTTTAAAAAATGATATCATGTACTACTTTTTTATCTTTGAAATAAGATATATTATGGTTTTTTTGTCATCTGTTGAACATAAAAGACATTGTAAAATATAATGTCCAACCTGTGCTCTTTTCAATGAATGAAAGTAAATGGTGAACACAAGTACTTTGAATACAGTGTACATGTAGTATACAGTTTTTGTGATTGTTTTTTTTTTATTATTGATTATTATTTTATTTTAAAATGGTGTTTTGTTTTCCTTTTTGAAACTTGAGAGCCCCTGTCCCCATCCCCTTCCATTATACGAAAGAGAGCAGCTCAAACATTCTGGAAAATTTCTCCCTTGACTTTCTATGGAAGAACCAAAGTTGGGTAGATTTGGAATGACATGACAATGACTAAATGATGACAGAATTTTCAGTGATTAACTATTTCTCTACCTTCAGATCAATCAGCATAGCAAGTGCTTAGCAATGTCTTTTTCCATGCTGATGCTGCATTGACTCATGGGATAGACAAGCCCTACCCTGGTGTAGGTCTGTCTCATAAATTGTCTAAAAACAAAGCAAGACAGGTTGCATAAGCACAGAAACAATGTTGTAATATCCCTTTACTGTTAAAAAAACCTATATATATATATATATATATATATATATATATATATATATATATATATATATATATATATATATATATATTATTTTCAATAATAGTCTAACAAATTATATGGATGTACATACAATTGATGATTATTAAATACTTATTATTGTAAGTTCAATTACATGTAAAATTGTTTTGCAAAAAAAAGTCTCTGACAGTCAGCCAGATCATCAGTACACTTGAAGATAAAAATGCAGATATGAGCACCTATAAAAATTTTGAAAACAGCTAAAAGAACCTACTTTTATCAAACTAATTTTCTCCAAATGATAAACATTTGACATAGTAACTAGGACTTTGAGCCAGGCTGATCTCAGACTACAAATATGCATACAAGGCCCTTTCAAACCATCATTTAAAACAGGTCTCTGTTTAATGGCTCTGTGGGTTTAAGCTCTAGTTAATGTTAAAATTAACAACTACCTCTGGAATTATTATCAGACTTCCAAAATTCACAGACCTGACATTTATAACTTCAACACACATTCAACACACCGCAGTCTAACCCATTTTTTAGGTTCGGTATATGTTGGATTAAGCCTTCTAAGCTTTTCCTGTAAATTTCAACATGATTTCACTTGATGTATCATGGTGATGACGCACTTAACTGAATACTATTTCTTAACTCTCATTATCTGTGTGAAAAAGTTATTTAGACTATGATTCAGTGATCTAGGAATTCCCGTTTCTCCAGTGACAGACAAAACTGTAATGGCATAAATACTTCTGTGACATTTTGTGCAATTTGGGAGTCTTCAGTAAGGTCACATATATTCATCACAACACCCAATTCACAGATTACTGCAGAAACCATCTGAGGATTAAGACCATCCTCCTCTACATATCATTTCTTGGAAGATCTAATGTCTGTTCTGGTTGAATTAATCAGTGGTTTAGCGCTGGAGGGTTCAGTTGTTGGTCAGCTCTGACGCAAAGGGCCAGAATGAACCTGGGTCAAGAAGCCCTGCTTTCTGCGGAGCCCTCTCAAGTCTTCAATCCATCAAAGATGTTACTGTGTATATTGTATGAATGGGCAGTAAATGGGGAATGCTGAACGTGAGACCAGTTTTGCAGGACAATTGACTAGCTAAGTGACCTTACTAGCAGGAATTCTGGCAATTTGGGGATATGACATGTGGTTTGCATTAGTGCTCTGAGTGTTTTCACAGTGTTCAGAGTACAGGCCTGTCAGAAGGCATTCTGGGAGGATGACACACTAAGCTAAGATGGAAAATGAGCTGTATTTCAACTTTGAAATCACATTTGACTCAGACACTCATGACTTTTACTGTTGTGTGGCATATTTTGGACATTTTTATTGGACTTTTTTTGTATATTATAGCCCTTATCTTATCTGTAGAATAAATAACATGATAGGTTGATTAATCCTATTAATTACTAAATGAACAGATAAGAGAAACTGGAGTTCAAAAGGTGGAAGGATGTTGTTAATCCTGCATGCCACAAATGGACAGAATTTAAACAGTTTTACACTAGTTTGGACACCCCAACTGAGCCTGGTTTCTCCAAAGGTTTTTTTCTTTTCTCCGTTTCTGTCACCGGTGGTTCCTTGCCACTGTTGCCTTTGTTTTGCTTAGTTGGGGACACAGTTTGTGGCAATATTGTCGAGTTGATTGCACAGCCAGTATTTAAAGAGAACTGAGGTGGATGAAGACACAACTGAATCACCATTTACATGGAAAAACTGACTGTTTTCTTTAGTCATTTTGCATTATCAGCACACTGTTTTTCTTCTGTTTAACAGTGCAAAGCTGCTTTGACACAATCTGTACTGTTTAAAGTGCTATATAAATAAAGGTGACTTGACTTAACTTGACTAGGTTTCCATTCATGCTCTATTTAGTCTCTGCTCCCCACAAGGACACATTGCTGCCAATGTGGGCAGTAATTACTATATAAGATAAGAAAACAATACAAAGGACGGAAATAGAACAAAGAGTGACAAATAAAATATTTATCTTTAGTCCAGTCTTGAAATAGCTTACTTCAGTTTCATTGACATGTCAGAAAATCAGTGTGATTTACTACAGCAGTTTAATGAGAGCAGACTTGGGAAAAGACACAGCTCAGCAGGAAAAGATATAAACAGACCATATGACCCATTTAGTGCTGATAGTTCCCAGAGGGCCGAAGGGCTGCTGTGGGAACTCAGCAGAATATGTTTGAATTGACTGCAATAATTATCATTAAGCAGCTCTTTCACACAGACACACACATAATGCGGGTTGAGCTGAAATAAAAATTTGCTTACTTTGCATAAAATGTATTAGAAATAAAAATCATACAGACAATGACTTGATTTGAATAATGCACTAAAATGTTGAAATTAACATTAATATTAATAAATGCTGCCGAAGGCTTGTTCTTGCTTAGTTCATGTTAACTAAAGTAGTTAACTGATATTAACTAATGGAACCTTATTCTAAAGTGTTAGCAAAACAACTTTTACATGTGGGTGCTATAATAAAAATGGCTAGATGGTGTAACTGTCTGAAAAAAAATAAAAAAATAAATGAATAAAAATCAGAATACTACTAATAATAATGATAGTAAATATTGGCACAAGTAGCTGGCAATAATAATGAACAATTATTTCTTTAAAAAAAAAAAAAAAAGCAATGAAACATGAATATTTACAAACCTTTCGTCCACTCATTCAAAATCATTGTAGCATATCCACAGCCTTATACATTATGTCACATGACAAAAAAACTATTCAACACAGTGGACCCTTTTAATGGACTTTTAGTTTTAAACCATAATGAATATGTTTCTCTGGTTCAAAAAATCAAAATAAGGTTGAGATTCAATGGAGTAACTTTATTAGAAAGGTCTTTGAAAATAAAATATGTAATTTAACATTTTTTTAACTTTGTAATTTATTAGTATTTTACTTGCTTAAAGGACTTCACATTAAATCAACCAAACCAAAATGTTTTTTCTTCTACAGATTAATAAAACTTTTCTGTGCAGAATAATTATACATTTACATGGCTTGGTAAGAAAATGACCGCAAATAAACTCCATTTCGTGATTGAATCCAGACTATTTTTGTAACAACCAGATAAATATTTTACATAACAATCTATTTTAATATGTTATTTCCCCTTTATCCAAACCAGTGGAATAGGAAGAAAGTGTTTAGAGTGAGAAGGAAGGCTCCTCTCACTGAGTTAATGCATTTCCCTTTCTGTTTTTTCCAAAGGAAGCCAGTTTTGTTTTTGAGGTCTCTTAAACAGACATCTCACTCCTGCTCCAGTGCCTGGATCAGATCAGTCTTCCCAAGAAAAATGAGGCTGGGGGGAATTCCTCAACGAGGGCAGGAAATAGGGTGGAGGTGACCAAAGAGGTTGCAGTTGTGTCCACATGGGAATCACAAACATGATGGCTGTACAAATTCAGCATGAGATTGACTTAATCTCCAAAACAGTTCTAGATTGAGAGCAAGGTTTCCAGTTTAAGTAAATCTAAAAATAGGCTGACAGTAAATTTTTATTATTATTATTATTAGTAGTAGTGTCTTACATTTTGTTTTCCAAGTAAATACACAAAGAATAATTATATAAGGTTGTATTAGCTGTGAATTAAATGTTAAAAAAAATTTAATACCCTAAAAAATATAAGAAATTAAAACTAGTTATAATCTTTTTAGGTTAATATCATGAACACCATATTTACTCAATCCTTTAAATTGATTTGTTTCATTCCAATTCATTGCTTGTGAAGTTTCAACTATTCTACTTTCAATTAGTGTTGATGGTACATATCCACGAGCGGCAGCTGTAGTTAAAAGCTTTGCATACAGTTTAAAACAAAGGATCTGGGCTAAAATAACCTACTTTATAAGAACATTACGCAAATTTAGCCTCCGTTTAATCAAGGCCAGTTTTCCCTTCCAAAGAAAATCAATACTCTTGCCGATCCAGTTGCCAAAAACAGCAGGATGTGGCGGAACCTTGTATAGAAACGTGTTTACAGTGGACTAAATGTAAAACAAAGTAAAATAGGATCTTTTCCTGTGGTTTCTCATGTTAGGGAGGTTCAACCTAACAGCAAATGACACTGTTGAGCACTGTGACAAACACAATTTTAACTTAACTGAGATTTCTCCTTAGTTGACACTGAGGATGAGTGAAGTGCCAAAAAAGGTAACCTACATTGCACTTACACCTTTGTAAAAGTAAACCAACAGTAAAGAGTAAGCAATGTCGTAAAACTGGAATCTAGAGGAAATGACTCATATCATGCTCACACAGATGGACAGAAGAGTCAAGATTCAACCAACACTGATTCACCCGTTGTTTGAGGTCCTGCTCGTTTTCAATCTGGTATTGCCTTTATTAAATATTACACAACTTCACCTACAATGAATGGTTACAAAAAATTACCTTTTGTCAAATATGGACACTTTTCGATTTACAAAGCCGTCATTTTGCAGGCAACCCAAAAAACACACACACAAAAATGAGATACTTCAGAGAAGTCATTGAGAAATATCACCTGTTTCAGGGAAGAGTGACAGAGCCTTGAGAAAAAGACTGACATGATATATTTTCCATCAACATTAGCTGTTGCACAATTCAAATTAATTTACAAACCAGATGCAATCATATGTACTATACACTTGTATATGTATATATATTTATATATATATATAAACATTCATAAAATGGTTCAATCTGACAGCCACGTTACAAAAAAGTAAAAAGAAAAAAAAGAACAGACTGTTTAAGTATAAAAAATAAATTAAAATGATCTCACATGTGACAAACACATACAACTGTAGGTCTCATCTCTGGAGTGGCATCAACAGACTTAGCATGAATTTGAAGCAATGGGAATATAAGGGGCATGAATATTGTCTTTCATACAGACATGAAAAATGAGCTAACTAGTCTAAGCACAGAAGAAACGGAGTAAAAACTTCTTAAAAGAATCTAAATCACTGGTGGGAAGCAAATGAAATTTGCCGGAGAACAACATGAACTAGTTCAGCTCCACTGCTGGAGGCAAAAGGAGTGGCAGTAAATGAAGTCGCCCTAAAGCCAAGTGGAATGAAAAAGTCAGCCGGCAGACTCAAGCAGGATGATATGGTAGGGGTAATGGGTCATAATCCAATGAACCGGTCTTGTATAGGCTGATGAAAATGTTGGCCTTACGTAATGCCGAAATTAATGTAATTCAGTGTTTCTAGATGTACACTCCCATAGAGGTCCTTAAAATTAACATTTTTTTAAACGTTTCTCATTTAGTTTTAAAATAGACATTTACTTTTTATCTTTCTCCTACTAGTACAGATACAATCCCTCCCAATCCCAACCGTCCAATAGAAATCTATATGTGAATACTGTGGTGTGTAACCTGGCAAGGGTGAATATCTTTATATATTGGATATCTGTGAAGCCACACTTAAAAAGTCCTTAAGTGGCTCACAACGACACAGAAGAGTTCACTGGCAAAACGGCGACGCTGTGGGGTCAAAGCCTTTAAAAACGTCTTTTAGAGAGCCATTGTCCTGTTCTGCCACCTCAGGCTGTGCGGGGCTATTGCCACCAAACGGGCTGCCAGTGCCGCTAGGTTTGCTGACCTGCTTTACCATGGTGAATAATGTGGAAACAGGAAGGTTGTGGACTCCTGCGGGCTGCTCTGCAGAACCAGCTGGGCCCTGACCAGCTGTAGATGGACTGCTTGTAGCAGGGGCCCCTGCAGCAGTCCCTGCATTGGGCGAAGGTGAAGGTTTGGGTCGGGGGCGGTTGTAGCTGTTGTAGCGATCCGTTGTCTGCTCCGCCGAGCTCTTCTCTGGTTCCGGTTGGTCCAATGCAGACTTGCGCACAAACAGGGGCTCTTTAGATTTCGGTTTAGATGTAGTCGCTGTACTTTCACTTGACTTGGGCTCAGGGGGAGGACTAGTGTTTCTAGGGGCCCCTGAACCCTCTGCCTTGTCTGAGCCCTGAGTCCGAGGGTCGTACAGACTGATGCCGCTCAGCACACTACTGCTGCTGCTGCCGCTGCTACCTACACCGCCAGCACCCACCCCTCGAACTGACCCTCCTGCTGATAGCAGCCGTGGGTCGTAAGGTGCGATGGTGGGGCTGGAGGAAGGTGGAGATAAGGAGGCAGCTGGGGGAGATCCTTGAGGAGCAGATGCCTCCAAAGTGGACTTGAGAGCAGATTTTTGTGGCTGGAGTCGGGGGTCAGCAGTGACTTTTCGTGCCATGCGGGGGTCAACAGGCTTCTCGGCAGAGACGGATGGAGGAGATGAGATTCCTGTAGAAGCACCTTGAGAAGGGCTGGATGAAGTGGCGTTGACAGTTTTGAGGATGCGGGAGAGCAGCTCAAAGTCTGGAAGGGAAGAGGAGGATTGATTCGACTGCTCAGCAGAAGGAACAGCAGGAGGGAGAGAAACAGAGTGCTGCTGGGGCTGTGTGCGGGACATACGAGGATCTATGGCGGTAACTGGTGGGATGCCAGGGGGCAATGGGAGCAAGTCTTGTTTAGGAATGGGAATAGGGATGAGGTCTTCAGGACTCCACAGCACTGCCTTAGAAAATGAAGGCTTGCTCAGTACTACATCCTTTTTTATGTGGCTGAACTGCTGTAGTTGGGAGCGGGGATCACGCAAAGCCATGCCCATTAAAGGGTCAAGGGGAATGGGCACGGGCTTGTCCCTCAGTGTTCTCTCACCCTCCTCTTCCTCATTACTGGCTGGAGCGGTTAATGGCGGGGGTTTGTACACAAATGGGGGCTCGGGTTTAGGGGTATGGGTGGCTGCATGCCGGGCAAGACGGGGGTCTGAAGGGGTAGGAGATAGAGAGGATGAAGCACTGGCTTCAGGTGCCTGAGAGGAGTCTGTGTTGCGGGATAGACGTGGGTCTCGTGCCAGTCGGGGGTCTGCTGGTCGGCTGGGGGCCTGTGCAGGTGGAGACTTTAGTAGACGAGGGTCACTGGGAACTCCATCCGGCTTGGCAGGGCCTTGGGTCTGGGTTTGTTGCCGCAAGGTTTTGAGAATGGAAGTGACACTACCACCACCGTCCTCATCTTCACTGGAATACCAGTTTGCTGAATCTCCTGAAAAGTAAATGGAAGTGCAGAGATTCAAAGATCAATGGGATTTTATTTTGCAGGTAATATCATCTGAAATCATCAGCCTCTGTAAGTTTCACTCGGTGCAAAAAAAGCACCATCTAGTGGAGAGATAATATTTTTTATAGCACGCTTGCACAACCACAGGCCAGAGAATGTTTACAGTATTATGAGGTCCTGGGCAGGGTCAAGCTTTGAGCAGAGCCCCCTTGAGATGTTTCCTTCCCAGAAATAGCCTTAGCAACATATACATTTGAAATTAGCGCTTTGAAAACCTCAGCTATTTTATGACAAAATGTAAACCTAAAAAACATTCTTTATAAAAGAATCTTCAATTAATACCAAAGTACTTTCCAAGACTTTGTTAAAAATGTAACATTATTGTATTAAAGCTATGCATGTAATTTCTGCTGAAAGTGTATGTCTTATGATATAGTATTAAATGCTGCAATCACAGGCAATGTTTAGTATTAGTACCTTCATTCTCCCTCTCAGTTCCTCCTGCCTCAGCCAGCCTCCTGGCTCTCTCCTCATCCTCCTGTTGTTTCTGCTGGAGTCTCATAAACAGCATACGCTGCGCTGGGGGCAGGAAATCTGGCACTGCTATCCCAGGCTGATTAGAAGAGCCTACATTAGCTGCACCCTCTATGTTTCCAGAATTCTGTTTCCCAGATGACTGATCATTGAAGTTTCCACCACCCACACCTTGAAAGTTGTCACCTGTACCGGGAGGCAAAGAATAAAGTTGAATACTAATCTCATGTTTCAGAAGTAGAGTACTATAAACCAGCCAACATTAGTTCAAATGCTAGAGCATGGTACGAGCAACAACAAAGACATCCCAAAGAGTCCCACTGTCAGGTAGTTCAAGAACTGATAAAAGTCAATTTGGATAAACATGTCTAACTAATACTTATATGCAACTATGCTTTGCTCTAACTTTACAGAACATGAACTCACCATCTCTTCCACCTCCATCTATCGATATGGCTTGCTGCTGCTGGTAGAAGTTATCATAGAAGTTGCTACCAGATGTTCCACCACCTGGAGGCATCATGCCTCCATTTGGTGGTCCATCTCCCTGGCCAAAGTTCTGCATCATTGGCGGTCCTGTGCCTATTGATGGAGGACCTTGGTTCATGTTAGATGGGCCCATCGGAGGCATATCATGAGGACCACCTGGTCCCATGTGTCCTGGTGGTGGGGGGCCAGGAAAGCGAGGTGGAGGTACACCTGGGGGACCTGCAGGAGGTCCCTGAGGTCCTGCAGCAGCATTGCCAGGACCTGGTCCTCTGTAAAGAATACATCTGTGTCAGTATATTTTGTATGTGGCCAGTAAGTAAACCAAGATGACTTGACAAAGAAAAAGATGGCTAACCTGACACCCAGTTTTTGTGCAAGCTGTCCTGTGGGCTTGACCACAATCTCAAACAAGGATGGAATCTTCTTTCCAGCATTTCCTCCACAAGCAGGCGGTGGACCCATAGATGGCGGAGGACCACCACTGGGGTTTTGTGGCCCTTGGAAGGTGCCTCCATCTGGGCAGGGAGGAGGGGGGCCTGGGCATGGTCCAACTCCAGGACCAGGAACTGGCCCAGCACCAGGGCCTGGAGCTGTTGGACCACTTGGAGGGATATTACCATGTGGGGCACCAGGCATTCCGAAGTCCATGGGTGCAGAGGAGTCCCCCGGAGTAAGTCTTGGTGGAGTTGGGAGAAGGCCAACACCAGGGGGTGGTTTTGGAAGAGGGTTAATGCCTTGCTTTTTAAGTTCCTCAACCTCTTTCTCATCTTCTGCACCAGCTTCTGCATCCTCTGCCAGCATCTTCAATGAAAAATAGGAGCATTGTTACTCTATATTTACATTTAATCATTTAGCATAAGCTTTTATCCAAACTCTAAGTGCCCAGAAAAATTGAGAAAACCACATCTCAATTTTAAAATATCTGTGAAGATCACCTTATCAAGCAGCTCTTGTGTGTCTTCTGTTAGGTTCTCATGGGAGAACATACACTCCTCACCATTCACACAGTTCCCTGTAGTATGGAACAGCTTGCAAGGGAAATCACGTGCAGTGAAGTCAAGGGAATTATTTCGACACACGAAAATTCTTTACCTTTAAAATGTCCTTATATAGATAATAGATGCCAATGATAATACCACCAAGCAAAATGACCAAAGGATATCATGCATATAGGGACAGTTTTCTGCTCGCGCACAGAAGCCAGTGATGTAGAACTTGCAAAGTTCTTTCTTCTTAGGCAGCTCAATGTCATGACTGAAGTTACAGTGGTCACCCTGATGATACATTGACAGCATTTAGTACAGAAATAACTCATGTTGTCCACAAAGTCATGTAATTTTGCATCATTTTACACAGTCAGACATGATTGATGTAAACAGACAAAACTTTCTTTCAAGTCTCAAAACACAGATATCTAGATTTCAATCAATTTTATCTGTAACATCTTCCAAAGTTGGTTAACTGTGCTTACCCATGTACAGCGGCCCTCAATATAGTATTTACAGATGGCTTTCCCCTTCTTTTCAGGCCCATGTTTCTCCTGATCATTCCTCCTCGGGCCTCCAGATCCGTCCTAAAGCAGTCAGAGAAAAAATTATTCGGATGCCAATTTATGTTCTGTTGATTAATTATAAACCAAGTGTAGCATCTGAAAGAAATGTCTTACCCCCATGTCCATTTCTCCGCTGTTATCTTCATCAGGACCATGGTCTCCTCCACGGCCCCTCCCTCGATTTCTCCCTCTGCCCCGGTTCATTCCTCGACCTCCTCTGCCTCTCCCGCGACCTCGCCCACCTTTTCCACCTTAAGAACAAAAAAAAAATTAAGGTTAGAAATGAGTAAGGGTGACCCTGAATAGTTGAAGATTTGATGCTTCGATAAGAGCCTGATTCAACTAAAAATCTCAAAGACGAATATTCACGGGTTATTATGATCATTCCATTTTGGCTATATGGGGGTGCTCATGCTCACATGTCTGATTTCGCATAGAACTACTGGTTTTCTCCCAATAAGTTAATATACAGCCTATTCAAATAATGCAGTAAATAAGAATCTAAAATAAAGTAGCTTCAAAGAAATATTATAACGTGCATGAATAAATCCAACCACCCCTATAGATTTAAGTTTCACTTTCCATAATCCGTGACCGACAGAGGAGCATCTTGGCGGCAAGGGTTTCAAACTTTAACAAGACTCAAATTAACACAGGCAGAGTAAAAGATTAGATTTTTGGATTGGCAATAATTTCCCCTCCACGCTCTGGGCATTTAATAATCACTCTGCTCCCAGTAAATGTCGCTCTGTGATTTCACATGGAGCAGCATTTACTACACAGAGCTGCTATTCACTGACAAGCTTGTGAATTAAATATCAGCTGATATTTATCGTGGATACGTACAAATAATACTTTGCTTTTCATGCCGATCTGAGTTTTAGGTGTAATCCTACATCTATTATTCAAGCAGAACTCACCCCGCCCTCTGTCCTTTGATTTCCTGTACTGGTTTAGTTCTTTTGAGTAGTCATCATAGTCATCGTCACCCATGTTTTCATAATCATCATCTCCATACTGTCCAAAAAAAAAAAAAAAAATAGGTTAAGTAAAAGACAAACTGACTTACTTAATTTGCATAATCTTTTCCAGCCATTTATGGTTTTTAAGGCGTTTTCTTAAGATTTCGGTAATATCGTTTTCTAGGCTTAGAAATCAAAACATTTCCTGATAATAACTTGATAAAGTTAATAACTTGTGAAGTATTACCCACCTCCATCTCATCTCCGTACATGCCATCACCATCATCATTTTCTCCTCCCATTTTGCCCCGTCCTCTCCCTCTGCCTCCTCCTCTCCCACCACGTCCCCTCATTCCTCTGCCTCGACCTCTCTGGTTCTTCATGCGGTTTTTGCCACCTGTGTGAAAGTAATAAGGGTCAGCAGATGTATCACAAATGCTGACACACTGGTGTGAATTCACACCTTTTTTAGTCAGATAATAAAGTATGCAGACACTGAACATGTGACACTTGTCATACTGTACCAACTTGATATTGTAACTAAAGGTCAAGCTCCAAACATCTACCTGATGATTAATATGAACCCAAACATTCAGCCAAGACCACTCAAGCAAAATTATTGCTTTGAAATTAGCATTCACCTCTGCCACGTGGACCACCTCCCACCTCTTTGGCCTTGCGGTATTGGTTCAGTTCCTTTGTGAAATCATCATAATCATCATCACCCATATCCTCATCCTCTTCACCTTCATATGTTTCCTCCTCGTAGTCATCATAGCCACCATAACCCTGCTTGTCCATCTTCATGAAGCCACCTTTCTTTGGCATGGGACCTCCATGACCAGTGGGAGCAGGAGGGTAACCTCCTTGAGACTAAAAATACAGACCAAAATACAGGCTGGGATTAAAACCTAATCTGATTGGCTGGATGGCCGGTCTAGGAAGTTCTTGTGTTATGAGAGTTACTTTAAATAAATCAAGACCTGACCAGAAAGAATGTTTTACTCACAGTGGGAGGATACTGAGGGTTATATTCCCTGTACTTCCTCTTTTCACTCGGACTATAATCTGATTCGTCACTGTAGTCCGAGTGCTCATCGCTGGAGGATTCGTGACGCTGCATTACACACAAATACATTTAAGAAGATATACACTGTAGTTCAAATGTTTGTGGTCAGTAGGATTTTTTTCAAAATAAATGAATACTTTTATTCAGCAAGGATTAATCTAATTAATCAAATGTGAAACTAAAGACAATTATAATGTTACAAAAGACTTCAATTTCAAATAAACGCTATACTTTTCAACATTTTATTCATCCAAAAATTCTGAAAATCACAGTTTCCCATATCAGTCAACCAATAATCATCGCTGTAGTCCGAGTGCTCATCGGACTATATATATACTATATATATATATATATATATATATATATATATATATATATATATATATATATATATAGATAATTTTCAAAAACATAACAAAAACACTTACCTTGTGCTTTGATTTACGCTTTTTCTTGGCCCTCCTTTTTTCTTTTTCACGCTCTCTCTCCCTTTTTCTCTTTCTCCTCCGCCGATGTGACTTTTCTTCATCTGATTCACTGGCATGGTGCTCCTTGCTTCGGCGAGGTTTATCCTGGGGTTCAGCTCCCTCACCGCTGGGGACCTGTGCCTCTCCGCCATCATCCTCCAACTCGCCTTCTTCCAGTTCACCTTCTTCTTGCCTGTTTGAAAAAAATACAAAAAGAGTGTCACAACTCTGAACAGGACTAAGCAGGAAATCACTTTTTTCTTTATGACTCACTGCCATTGGAGAACTCTTATTTGCTTCTCAGTATATAATAACGGGTAACTTGCATAAAGGATACTGTTGTGATAAACTGTGCAGAACAGAAGATTCAATCTATTAATTGCTTTTTATGAGGGCCTTCATTCTTAATTCTGACATGACGATTTCCGCTGGTCTGGCTTTTAACAATTCACTTATAATTACAGTCCAGATAACTAAGCAAATTGAGATGTCTTAACTGATCTTCAAACATTCAGATCTCTTTTTATACAGGGCTTCCAATCTACAGACGCAATACTGTATTTTAGTTGCTTCAATCTTCACACCAATGGTGTCAAATGTTCACTGCTCATTTGTGCCCTGCTGAGAATAACTCAAAGCCACTCTGTTTACAGAAGATTCAACATATACGTTTATACAGAAAACACATTACATTCAGGCAGGCCAGCCCTTTAAAACTCCTATCCAGCGATAAAGAGTTGCCACATAAGACAAAGAAAACACTTCTGCACTTTTACATCATGCACGGACAAAACATTATCACCTAACCCCTCAACTTTGGCCTATAAAAACAACAGGTCCGTGTAATGCAACTTCTGAGAGAGCACATGTGCTACCAGATAAACTGTGGTTGAGACATAACTCAAACAACACAAGATTAAATTATTACCACTAAAGTTAAATCAACTGAAATATCTGCATACTGCTTAAAATGTATATCAGTCTCTTTTACTAGTACAAAAAAAGCAATCAGCAACTGAAAACATTTTGACTATGAAATATAACTTTCATTTAATGAGATTAAACTTATGTCATCTGCTTCTCTGAACAGTTAATGTCCTAAAAGTACTACAGAGGGAATCAATTCAAGAATTATCAATGCATTAACTACAAATCTCTTCATCTCCGTGCAACAATAATTTATATCATATTGTGAATAAAAATCTACAAGTTTAGCAGTTATCTAAGAGAGGGAAAAGAGACCTCAACAAACACAACTTCACATCTTTCACTCCTGTGAGTCACAGAATATACTGAAGGGACAAAAATAATAGCGTCAGACAATATAAGGGCCACACTTGTATTATTTACTTATATTATTAATGCACCTTGGGGAAAACTGACAACTGTAAAAATAATATATTCCTTATGCATATAGTGTTGGCAGACAGGTTGATAACTAACTCTAGTTCATAAAAAAAAAAGTTACTTTTTTTCCCACTGTAAGAGTTCAAGTAAAAAGGCACATTCACAGCCAAGAAAATAGATTGTGATTACAAAATGTTGGCCTTTCATTTTTTTTGCAATGAACTGAAAATACTTACCGTGACATACTAATTTATGCATAAATTACTTTCAAGGGAGGTGAGATTTTGCATTTTTGACACTTGCAGACATTGGTGGTGTGGTTGAGCACCTTTGTGTTTTGCTTCATGTTTTGGTAAGAACTTGAGTGCTTTTGAGACACTGGAGAAAGCACTGGTTCATGAGGGATGGATGTGCACATAAGGCTAACTAGATCACAACAAAACTAGAACATGTAAAAAGAGGGAAACCTACTATGGAATATGCATCAAATTATTAACATACGTTATTACATTACTTTCTACTGTAAACAAATGAACTGACGTGGAGAACTTGAGGAACCAGCCAAAACAACTTTAAAATAGGGGAACAAATAATTTTCATTATTAGCTCGTATCATTAAAATGTCTAAAGTTAAATTAATGAGACGTTAAAATGCGATTTATTCCCTAAATAGCTTTGCGATATATATATAATTAACTAATAACTTATTAATCGAAAATATAGAGGTATGATTACGTTAACGTTATTAACTTGGATATATAAACGCAAAACTCAAACACATTTATTCAAGTGACGTCTCTCAATAAATCTAAGTGCGTAGCTCGTGTCATTTAGCGCGAATGCTAAGTGCTAAACTGTTACAAATGAACATCGCTTAGTAAAATAACTATATAAACTAAATCGTACAATATTCGATGACTAATTAAATTAAACAAAAGAATGATTAATCAAGCGGACACGTTATAAACCACGCTAGCCCGTCGCTATCCATTAGCTGCCGTTAGCCGTGTTGTTGTATTTAACGGTTAGCAGTGCTAGCTTTAGCTTGGTCCAGGCCTCGCGATGGTTAAAGATACAAATCCTTAATGCGTTAGCAGGAATGCATTTTGCCATGTCCCCGCCATATTACATACATTTAGCTTTTGTAATCAAGTCGCATTTTAGGTTCACGTTATTAACCAAAGACCGTGTTTTTCATTTGTCCGTTTGTTCTCTATCTGTGATGAAAACATTGAGTTACTGGAGCAACGTTTGGGCGTAGTGGTGGCCCTTGGTCTTCGATCGCTTAAAAAGCTTCGAAAAGTGACTGAAAATGTATATCTGGTCATATTCTGGATGTTTTCCTGATTCAGACTGCGCTGTGTCGCGCTTCAAGATGGCGTTTCGTTACCTCTGTACGCTTCCCAGAAAAGGCGACTTTAATCCCTTTGAAAGAAAAAAAGCAAATGCCCGTGCTTTTTGTTTTTGGAAAAAAGCAAAGGACAAATCAATAGTTGGTTAGAAATATGATGGTATTACTCGACCTTTCGTCAGTGAGAAGACTGTTGTGTTCGTGGTTGGCTGTTGGGGAGTTTGGATGGACAGTCATGCTTTCCACAGCCATTTCCTCTAACGTACTACATTCAGTGCAGAAAATCAACTGTCTTATGCGTTACTTGACTTTGAGCTAAGTGTTGATTGGCTTTAGGAAGAGATTCAGTTCATAGTAGTCAATTCCCCACTAACAGTTTAAAAGAGAAACAGGTTGAAAATGTTCCTGAGGTTCTCCGTCCTACAGTTGCGATGTGAAATGAAACTCATTCACTGAAAATGGCGACGTCTCTTCTCCAAGGAGAAGGGGCGGGCTTTTGTGACGTGATCGTCGTGACCGATCGGCTCGAGAAGGGGGTGGCTAGTGAACAGCAACACTGGCTGCTTTAGAAATAATTTAGCCTAGATATTTACACTATGAAACATTCAACTGTTCCTGAAATAGTATTGTATTTTGTGAACATGCACCAAGTAAACAATAATTTAATGATATAAACTGATTTAAACTGTGGTGTACTGTACACTTTGTCTTAAGTTTCGTAGATTAACGTTACACTGCTATATCATGTTTAAAATTAAAACCAGGTTAGTATAAACATATTATACTGACTTTTAATAATTCGGTGACAATGTTTAAAAATAAAGACGCTTTATTTTTTATATGTAGTTAGATTACAACAGAATGGCAAAGGACAGCATTTCCAGTTAATGTAGATAAACATAATTGACTCAGTAAGCCATACTCTTTTTCTATTTCTATGTGGTCTATTGTTTTGTGAAGTTAGATATTATAAACAAGGGTGAGGTAAACATAGAACACACAATCATTAATTAATGCAAATATACATGGTACGAATACAAATAATAATAAATAAATAAATGTTTAGAGTTGCTGGAATATGTTTATTGTTGAGCTCTGAATCTGGCGCTTTCCCACCGCTCACACGTCATCATTGCGCGCCTCAACGAGTAACACTAAGCGGCGTTTATTTCCCATTGAATGGGCAAGTAGGGAAAAAACAGAGCGTAGAATAGTCAAACTAACCTCTCACCAGTCCTTTACATGATACCAATAAAAGACAATATTTTGAAATGATTGATACCATCGAAAAAGAAGACAATCTAATCAGCGAGGAGGAGGCTGCACAGTATGATCGTCAGATTCGTCTCTGGGGTCTCGATGCTCAAAAGAGGTTGGTTTAAAACTGTTTCGTGCATAAAGAACAACTGTAATCATATTATATTTTAAGGTGTTTGTAGGCTGTGTTTTTAAGAATAATGCATAAGCTTTTTCTAGCATTAATCATAAGAATTATTTTTAATGGATTATTTGCATTTTGTTTCATGCATGAAAATATGAATCTTTCAGATTCACAATTTTAGTCTGAAATAAAAATGGTGTATTAGGGCCACTCTACGACTAAATTTTTGGACTAGGTTTGCATAAATAATAAACAATATGATGAACAAAAAGCAAGGAAATGCATAAATGTTTTACATTTTCAGACTGAGGGGATCACGGGTGCTTCTTGTTGGTCTCCGGGGTCTTGGTGCAGAAGTAGCAAAGAACCTTATTTTGGCTGGGGTCAAAGGACTGACCCTCCTGGACCATGAGCAGGTATCATATAGAAACTTTTTTTCTTCTGTGGAACAGCAAAAGAGATAAAAGGCAGAATGACGGTAGATGCACTTTTATTGTATGGAAAAGAGGTGCAATAAAGTGAATGGTGACTGAGGCTATCAGTCCATAGATGTTTAACATATGCTTTGTGTTCCACTAAAGACATAACAGCTTTGGAATAACATTGTGTGGATTTTAGTGAATTATTCCTGTACATTTTCTACTCATAACAGCACCTTAACAGGTACATAACTTGGTCTTATTTGGCTTCCATCAATCAGGTCACAGAGGAGTCTAGACGTGCTCAGTTCCTGATCCCTGTGGATGCAGATGGTCAGAACCAGGCCCAGGCCTCTTTGGACAGAGCTCAGTTACTCAACCCAATGGTGGAAGTGAAGGCAGACACCGATGCCGTGGAGAGCAAACCGGATGACTTTTTCTTCCAGTTTGATGCGGTGAGTGCCGGAACCAGCAGCTTTACGGGATCATTTGTATATTGACATAACTAAATCATACACAAGACCAACAGGCAATCTTAAAGGGGGGTGAAATGCTATTTCATGCATACTGAGTTTTTTACACTGTTAAAGAGTTGGATTCCCATGCTAAACATGGACAAAGTTTCAAAAATTAAGTTGTACGTTTGAAGGAGTATTTCTGTTCCAAAAATACTCCTTCCGGTTTGTCACAAGTTTCGGAAAGTTTTTTTCGATTATGGCTCTATGTGACGTTAGATGGAGCGGAATTTCCTTATATGGGTCCTAAGGCACGTCTGCCGGAAGAGCGCGCGCTCCCGTATAGCAGAGCAGGGACGAGACATCCACTGACCAGAGCGAGAGCGTCGCGAAATGTCACAAAAGAAGTGTGTTTTTGGTTGCCAGGGCAAGACAACCCTGCACAGATTACCAAAAGAGAAACAGCATTAAGGGACCAGTGGATGGAGTTTATTTTTACAGAGCATCAACGGAGTTGTGCAAGTGTTTGTGTTTGTTCCCCTGCATTTCGAAGATGCTTTGACGCCGTTTGACGCCGGGTTTGCACATCGTTTATTTCTTAAGGACAATGCAGTCCCAATGAAAAAGGGTCACGATCGTGTGTTGGAAACACAGGCGGTGAGTAAAACTGCTTCTAATATCTCTGTGTTATTAACTTAGCTATCAGCGTGTGAGCACATCAAGTAAACAACATGCGATGTTGTCATGAAACTGCACTTTCCACATGTAACGTTACAGCTTAAAAAAAAAAAAAAAGACGACAAAGTGGAACTTAGTCATTTTCCAAAACCGCTAAGCAAATATATACAGTTTCAGTACATACCACATAGAGACATTGTTGCTGATGCTGCTCTTGTTAAATTTCAGCTTCTGGATCTGATTCTGGATCATAAATATACGCTGAATCTGACTGTTAGCCATGGTTTGTTTTGGATGGTTTTGTCCTCACGGTGCCACAGCTTCCAAACGCTCTCAACGCAAAAGCCTACTGGCGCTCGTGATTCTTTAGCTCCGCCCACACGTCACGCCTCCAGTCCGTCGTGTTTTTCCGGGAAAAATCGGTACAGACTATCTTTCTCTTATGAATATAATAAAACTAAAGACTTTTTGGAGTTGGGAAGGATGCAGTACTACTCTATAGGTACTCAAGATTAACAGGATATTGAGTGAAAACGAGCATTTCAACCCCCCTTTAAGTTTTGAATTACTGTATGATATTTTTACCAACTAAAAAAGGACACAAGAATATTTCATGTGATGGAGGTTAATCGGTATATTATTGATAAAGTATTTACCTTGTGCCTTTCGTGTCCACTAGATGTCTCTATACACAATTGATCATTTTCATTGAATGTGTTTGCACCTTCTTTTTTTGCCTTGTTTTTCCCCTCAACCTCAGTGTGAACCCATCTGTGAACAGCCAACGTCAGATCTAGACACAGACTTTTAGTTGAGACTTGGTTTGGACTTTTCCAAGCGTGTGCTCTTTTCCAAGCGTATGATGTTTTCCAGGCCATATTTTCTTTAAATCAGGACTCTGTTGTTGGCTGTGGAAGATGCAGTCAGCATACATAGCCTGTTCAAAGCGCAGACAGGCAGTCTTTCATCTTCTCTCTGGCTGGGAGCTGTCTGAAGCCTCCCTCTGGGAGTGCTAGTGAGAGTTCAGGAGGAGGGGGAAGCGATGGTGGGACACAGAAAGAGGAGGGGGGTTTAAACATCATCTATTCTCTTTTATCTGTTTCTCTTGATATTTCTTTGAGAAGTGAATGCCTTTGTCTTCTCTTGTCTGTGGTGTTATTTTCAGGCAATGTCTTAATATACAATGCAAGTTTAGTCGAGAGGAAGCCAAGTCTGGATGAATTGTACTTGCATGAAATAATCATTTGAGACAAGAAGTAGTACAAGGATGTTTTGTGCAACAAGTACAGGGCATTGCTTGAGCAGATGTTGAGGTAAATTATGTAGTTTTTGGTGAATCACAAATTAACAATTTCTATTTATGGAGGCCAATTTCTGCCACAAAAACAAATGTTTTGGTAAATCATATGACATGTCTGATAATTATGACATAAGTTGACATTATGAGATATAATTATGAAATAAAAAGTTGAAAATGACATGCCAAATCATAATTATGAAATACAAAGTTTAAAATTGTAATTAAAATTGTTATTATGGCAACAACAACAAAAAATGTTGAACTTTGTGTTGTTATTTTGACAATTCTCAGTTTTATGACCATCCCTTTTTACTTTTTATGACTTTGTATGCCATAATTATGATTTATCATTTAATAATTATGACTTGTTATTATTTAGACTTTTAATCTATGACTTTTAAATATAATTTACCAATCATGAGATTTTTTTTCTTAATTTGTGTAAATGCGCAGAGAAAAAGCAAAATATAGCATCACTTATGTTTTTCTGAACCTGTATGACTTTCCTCTGTGGAACACACAAGAAAAGAAAGAAAGAAATGTTGAATAATGTACTGAACATTCTTTTCCATAATCACACATAATGGTCACAGGAGCTTGCAAGCTCCATAAAACTTAAATTTCAGTCTCTTTCTCACACAGAGCCATCATACTGATTCAGAAGACATGGAATATAGTCATATTGACCACTTTTTGTGCTTTTTGTCATTAATTAGAAATTAGTGGCAAAGATATATCCTTCAAAAATGTTCTTTTTGTGTTCCCAGAGTTGAATATGTATATAGAGTGAGCTGTTTTGGCAGTCCTTTTTCACCAATAGAAAACAAACATGGAGCTCCTGGATAAGGTCAAGCAGAAAGTCTTCATGTAGGGAGCGAGTGGAGAGCTAGGTTTTCATAAGGAGCTGTTCACATTTTGAAGGACTGAAGATAGCAGAGGATTAAAGCCAAGCGCTTGAATTGAATTAAAGTTTTGCCAGCACAGACGTCATGTAATGCCAAGTGGCAGCTATTTAGCAGAGGCAAATGGTAGCTGCTGCATTTATATTCCTTTGTGGCATGACTTGTTTCTTTGCATCCTCTAGGGGTCACTGCTTGATAAAGATGTGTTCTTTTGAGACATCTAGCTGCCTGGAGGCACATAATGCTGACAGGAAGAATGTGTCAAAAGACAATGTCTCGCCACATGTTTCATAATGTTTCTCCACGCACCCTGGTCCCAGATGAACCAGTGAAGGTGATACTCCTCAGGGCAGTAATTCATTGCAACAGGATTTCTGAGAAGTGTTGTTGATAATTCAGTGTTGGATTGCATAACCTTAGAACATCCTTTGAAAAAGGCCTGCTTAGATAACCTGTTCTCTTCAGGTGTACTTTAAGTAACGAGGTTATAGGTGGTGTTCTGATGAGGAAAGTAAACAACCAAAATCAATGGTAAACAGATAAAGTCATGATTCATCCATCCTTAGAGATCCACCCAGTTAACGCATCATGGCACACGTCAGAGGTATCTCATATGGGTGTTAATACACCACCCCATTCTTATCTCAAACCCAGAATTGGAGGGTTGAGAGGTTTGGGACACTGGATGCAAATGCTCTGGTCAGTTGTCTGTCATTGCAAAACCTTTGTTCGGTTTCTGGTTGTACAAATAAGATGTGTTTTAAGGAACCCATCAATGTCACTGGTTTGGAAACAACCACATATTAATGCACATTGTTTAATGTTTTGTTCAGGTTTGTCTGACCAGGTGCTCCAAAGACCTCATGGTGCGAGTGGACCAGCTCTGTGCCTCCAGGAACATTAAGGTCTTCTGTGGAGACGTGTTTGGGTATCATGGATACATGTTCTCTGACCTTGGCCAGGAGCATCACTATGTAGAGTAAGTCTGGAAAAATGTGTATGAAAAGGAGGTTGTGTTTGATTTTCATGTGGAAAAAACTGATGATCCCATTCAAACTTACCAGGGAAAAGCCCAAAGTGGTGAAAGGGTCTAATGAGGCCAATGATGGTCCAGAGGCAAAGAAACCAAAGGTTGACCCCAGTGAGACTACAATGGCGAAAAAGGTGGGTGTGTTGGCAGCTTTGGTATCTGTTCACATCTACGGCCATTTAAAGTTAGGTTAATGTAACCTCCACCTCTCTTTATATAGACCATCAGTTTCTGTTCTCTCAAAGCAGCACTAGAGGTGGACTGGTCTAATGAGAAGGCCAAAAACAATCTAAAGCGCATTCCCGTAGACTACTTCCTTCTGCAAGGTACACCTTCAAAATATATTTAAATTGAATCAATGCAATAACTCATGACTTTAGGAATGATCTTCAGGTACATACTACATTCCAGAAGGTTCTTATGCTCACCGAGGCTGCATTTATATGATCAAAATTCCAGTAAAATTGTAAAATATTTTTCTATTTTAACATGACTTTTTCTGTTCTAATAAATGTTAAAATAGAACTTATTCCTGGGATGGACAAATAGAATTTTCAGCAGCCATTGCTCCAGACTTCAATGTCACATGATCCTTTAGAAATCATTTTAAAATGCGTATTTGCTGCTCAAGGAACATTTCTTATTGTAATCAATGTTTTTGTGGAAGCTGTGGTGCCTTTATTTCAGGATTCTTTGATTAATAAAGAAGTTCAAAAGGACAACATTTATTTGAAATTGAAATCTTTTGTAAATCATCCTTACTATCATTCCAATGTTTCATTTCTGAGTAAAAGTTTTCATGTGAAGCACAAACATCCATTCAGTTAACACAAATAATAATAAAAAAAGCAACAATATTATATATACTATACAAGGTGCAAACAGTTTTTGTTACAGGCAACTGAAGACATTGCAGATTCCTCCTACACTCTGTGGTCCACCGTTATCAGGGGGAGGGCCTGTTGATCTGTAATTATAATCAACATTTCTCTTTTCATACTAGTGCTCACCTGGTGTCCTCGCTGATACTGGCTCATTTTCCATCACAGGCTGTCCATGGCCAGTCATGTGCAGTGGATCTCAAAAACAAAACATGCCACCTCCGCACCTCTCTATCATTATAACAGACTCCGACTGCACCTCCGCCCCTCCCTAAACATCTAGTATTACATTTATGGAAAAAACAACACTTCCTATTTGTGCACTGAAGCAAGACTTTAAATGCATCGCTGTGCTCAAAAGTACCACGCATCAGTTCAAACAGCTTTTGAGGAAGAGCCGTTTCCTCGGTCTTAACTCACTGATTTATTTGAGGTTTTTTCACCCCAGTGGTGCGACTACTACATCAATGATTGTTTTTCCAAACCCCTCGGAGGTGGTTTTCACAATCTGGAGAAATTTCGATCAAGCTATGAAACATAAAATTTCATCTATGTGCTAGATAGTGTGAGATAAGATAAATGAGCGGGTGTGTGTTTCTTTGATGTAAGTGTGTGTGCTACGCTGCCAGGTGGAAATGCAGTGGGCTGGGGTTCATTGTGTTGTAGTTGGTGGGCAGTCAAAAAGGGGAAGTGATACTTTGGAAAATAGCCTAAAGGGGCTTGATGCCTTTTCACGTGCTAAACAAATCTTCAAACACATCTCTCCTCCACTTACGTCCTGTTTAAATGTGGAAACCCACTCTTTCCCCACTCAGTCTCTCTTACTTTTTCCAACAGTGCTTCTGAAGTTTCGTACAGATAAAGGTCGTGATCCTCAGCCAGACAGCTTTGCTGAAGACTCTCAGCTGCTCTTGCAAATCCGTGATGATGTTCTTGAGACCATGGGCTTGAGCTCCGAACTTCTTCCCAATACCTTTGTCAGGTACCTACAGACGCAGAAACATGGTGTTCACATTCATTCTCTCCATCGTGTTTCTTTCTTACCAGCTAGGGATGTGAGAATCTAGTGGGTGGGTTTCATGAACAGCTAGTTGAACATAATAATACGTCTGGTTTCAGGTTCACCAGACCCCGACTGGGTGTTTCTCAAGTAGACAGAGTGGAACAGAACGGAACTGAATGCAGGCTTTTTTAAAAGATGGGTTATTTTTAACTATTTGCGCCATCTTAAAAGCGGTCAAAAATAGCTGCAGATACTGCTGTAGAGTTAAAAAATAATAAAAAAGCGTATCGTCCAGACACACCCACTTGAATGTGATGGCTGTAGTGAATTTCTGAGATAGACTTCATGCACACTTTAGCTAAAAACTGAAGCATAGCATACTAAAAAAAACACCACTTCTACAATATGTAAAAACACATTCTTAATATCAGTATCCTCTTACTTTAGCTCAAAATATATTTGCTTGATACACATATGCTAGGGTAGACATACAGTGTGTGTGCAACATATATTTTGTCATCAGCTTAATAGGCGCATATGACACATGCACATTGTTTTTTCGTTTTTTTTTTGTTGCACAAATTAGTTATTCCAAAAGGTGGCAACACTTGCATAGCCAGTTTCACACTCGAAAAATAAATTGATTAGTTGGAACGAGAACAAACAAATGAAAATACTTAAATTAGGTAGTTATTGGAAATTAAAATATAAATTGTAATAATTGTAACAAATTTACAGTCAATATACACTTTAGATCTATTATGTTCACCATGTTTTCTCACTGATACGTCCACAACTTGGGTTCATGTGCATTAAAACGTATTAATACTGTGTTTCCAACATGATCTGAACACACCACAAACATAAAAACTGAAGTATATTTTGGGCTTTTCTTTCCAAATTAACTACAAGTCATGGCTTGTGTTTGGTCCTCACAGTTACTGTTTCTCTGAGATGGCTCCAGTGTGCGCTGTAGTCGGAGGAGTTCTTGGACAAGAGTTAGTCAAGGTGAGATCTTTGATTTCATCCATTTACATGTCTGAAGTCTTCATTGCAGGTTTGGTTTCTTTCACTTTTTTCGTCCTACTTCTACATGAAATGTTTGCTTTTCCTCCTCCATACCACCTTTCAATCTGGTTCTCCGCGCAACCATGAAAGCCTCCATTTTCACTAGCAGCGAGAGTGACTTTTCTGATGAGGCGCAGTGAGAAGCGTATGGCAGCTGCCCTCTCCATCAGAATCTGGGCTAAGTCCAAAAGTTTTATCTGTTGACGGTGTGTAAATGCCAGAAATGACGAGGTAATATTCCGGTCACTGATGAAATCCAGCGGAGAGCGCCTGAAATCTTCTCGTAGTGATCCCATAAACCGAACGAGATTAAATAAGCTAATGCGCAGTGATGTAATCAGTCGGTCTTGAATGGATAATGACACCTGGATTATGGACCGTAAGAGGATCTGCTGTAGTATAGTGGTAGGCCATGTAAAAACGCAAATTCGCTCCAGTTTCACACAACAGAATACGGTATTTTGTAAACGTCAGTATCTCTCTTGGAGGGTGATGTCATAGCGCGAACCGGGATGCGGTGGGGTCTTCATGAGGGTGGGGATCAGGGCTGAATGGGGTGATGGAGTGAACGCCGTTGTCTCGGTGGCTGGGCAGGCCTTGAACCCACATGGCGGTGGAGTAAAGCCAGGCTGTCTCGCCATCTCCCTGCATGATGAAACAGGCTGCAATTCGCATATGGCTCTCTGTTTCTCGCTGCCCCTCGCCCATCAGTCTCTGTCGCCACAACAGAAAACGAGTCTGATGCGTTCGATCAAAGCAGTTAATTAGAGAATTCAAGGTCTTTGGCGTCTGACGTGTCTGAAGATTTGTTTGCATGTGTTCGACAGGCTCTGTCTCAGAGAGATGCTCCACACAGGAATTTCTTCTTCTTCGACGGCCTGAAGGGCAGCGGGGTGGTCGACTACTTCGGATCCAAATAAGTGGCCCCTGGAGAACATGGAGAGATGTGTGGCGATGCATGTGTGCTCTCGAAACACCACGGAGTTCATCTTCTGCCAGTGGCCGCAGGCATCAAAATCTGTCTTTTGGACTGTACCTTTGCGTAGCAGCATGCCACACATCAACTGATGCCAAGAGCAACGAGAACATTTTGTCCACACACTCTTAAATATTCATGTGCACACGTTTTCCACCAAGGTTATGTGATTTCTACGTTTTGTATTGGAACAATAAAAGCCCAGTAGAAGATTAATTTGTTTTGGATTGTTTTAGCATCATCGATTTTAATAATGTCCTCTAATCTGTTGCCAAAGGTCTCTTTGCTGTCCTCGGTGATGCGAAATTGCAAAAAATGAGGCCAACAACTTTAAAGGGAATTTAAAATGAATGCAAATATGTCCGATGCTCCCTTGAGCCATTTATTTCAGTAAATTAAACCACACAAATCATCCCAGCCCCGCTCTGAAGTGAGGCCTGGTGGATTTTCAGATGCTTGTTATCATTCTGAGATTGTAGAGAAAGCCTGAGGCACATCTTGAGGTCTAGGGTTTTTGTCATGGTGTCGTTCGTAATGGGAAAGTACTTTTATTAGCTCAGCCCAGGTATGTCATTGACTGGACTGGTACTGCAGGGTTTATGGCCCCCCGAGGCAAGTAGGTTTTAATGTATTCATTTTTAGGTTTTCGTAGAAAGAAATGATCCTGCCTGTCCAGTTACCGACAAAAGGGAATGCGGTGTAACATTCAATACGATTGATAGTCCAAACACATACTAAACCTATGAGCTCATGTACTGTAAAAGAATCAAATAGTACCAGATGCATCACATTTGTTTGCATTTCAGCTGAAGTGTATTATGATGTTTGAATATGTTACGACTGTGCTCAATACATGCAAAACCAGGCTTTTGGCCTTAAATAGATAATAAAGAGAGTGCCTTAAATCGTAACACTGTATCAGTGAGTCAGATGAGAAGACCGGTCAGACTGGTTGAGCAGGTGCTCAAGTGGGAGTGGCAGCAAGTCTTGTAACTGTTTTTAATTTTTTTAGGTTCATTGACAGTGGAAACATGGGTTACTAGGCACCATAATAGGCCAAACTTTTTAAAGATTCTCATCATCAGCATGGAATTTTTTTTAACTGTACTGTGCTAATTATAACAAGACATATATGGTAAAGTTCACTAAAAGGTAAAACTCCCACAATAAACAGGACGTCTTTACCAACATGATTTCAAAGAAAAGATCCAAGGACGTTTCTGAAATGATGTCGCTACTTCTGTTGCGTCACAACTTGATGACATTAAACTGAAACCAATATCCTCAAACTGGATTTGATTGGTTGTTTAAAACAAAACTAAACTGTTTTTTCTTTCTTGTCATTGGGAGTACAAGTACTCATCTTCAGTGGTACTCAAGTACAAATTCACCAAGATAATGAAATACTGTAATGAAGTCCAATTACTTAAGTGCATTACATCGCTGCCAATGCCAACATAGTGAGAAAAGAAACAACAACCTCAGCTGTTAAGAAGCCCTGACTGATTAAGATCCACTGCTCATTCTCTAGCTGAGGAGAGACCAGGATTAATTACGGATGCTGCGTTAAGCTCCTCATTTTAATTAAGCAACCTTCCTCTTATCGTGAAGGAACCCTCAAGGCAAGAACAGATGTGTTGCTCCTAGCTCTAAAATGCATAAACATGTGACGGGGAGAAAGAACAGCCCTCAAAAGATCAACAGCTCTTTTAGGAACACTCTTGTGAAGTCTGAATGGTCCTGCATGGGAAATGTTCTAGGCACACGCAAAGCAGAGCATAACAATCTATCACATCTTGTTCTGATAAGACCTGTGGTGTTCTCAACATATGTACAGTCAAACAGTCCCAACACTATATCAGATGAAATACACATAAGAGAAGTTTGTTTGTTCAATGCAACCTTCTTCAGGCTGAAGATCCTTTAATCGATAAAGATTTGGAAGCAAGACGATGCATTTTAGGCCTGGCCTAAACCATATAGTATAATCATTTTTTTGCATATGCTAATATATGTGACCCTGGACTACAAAACCAGAATTAAGTCGCTGGGGTATATTTTTAGCAATAGCCAAAAAAAAAAAAAAAAAATAATAATTTATGGGTCAAAATTATACACTTTTATTTTATGCCAAAAACCATTAAGATACTAAGTAAAGATCCTGTTCTATGAAGATATTCAGAAAATATCCTACAGTTAATATATCAAAACGCAATTTTTTGATTAGTAATATGCATATCTTAAAATTCATTTGGACAACTTCAAAGGCGATTTTCGCAGTATTTAGATTCTTTTTTACACCCTCAGATTCCAGATTTTCAAATAGTTGTATCTCAGCCAAATATTGCCAGATCCTATAAACCATACAACAATGGAATGATTATTTATTCAGCTTTCAGATTATGTAGAAATTTCAAATTTGAAAAATTGACACTTGATACATGTATTTATTAACTTTGTGTTGCATTGCAATGCATGTATTTATTAACTTTGTGTTGCATTGCAATGCCTTTGAAATAATTGTTACTGATATAAAGATTCATACACTTCTAACTTGTTTTTTATTAATGTTTAGTAAATGTTTCATTTTCATGTGAAAGGTAAATTTAACAATTTAGCTTAACATTTAGAATTTAGAATTTGTTTTAATAAATAATGTTTGAAAGCTTATTTCTGCCACATGTAAAAAAATAAACAAGAAATACAAATTTAAATGTGACTTTGTCTCACAATATGTGGTTTTATCAACAAAGTTCAGGAGGAGCACGATCAGATAATCATCCGATTTGGCACAGGTGCATCTCATTCGGCTAATCATCTTAAAGCACAAGCGTATATATATATCCAGTCTTCCTACCTCCTGTCCCACGACAGTTTTTCGGCATCCCTCCTCCACCCCAACTCCTCACTTCTAATCTATCCATCCTAAATTAGGGATAGGGGGAGTTATTTGGGTTCGGGCTATGCTCCGGGCACGGACCCCTCCCCCAGGACAGCACGCCAAAATATGCTTACTATTCGCTTTCAGATTTGATGTAAGAGTGAATTCGTGAATCTGATTGGTGAGATATAAACTTACAATTGTCGATTTATGAGATTAGCAATTACCTTATTTTTTCACCCCATTAAGGAAACATGCTTCTAAATGTTGTGTTTTTGTATTAAACTATGTTGACCCAATGTTGAAGACACCTAATCTAATATATTATTGAAGGGATCATATGGGCTTTATTAAAAATGTTGACCAACCATTATGAATAGTTTTTGAAAATTATGTATTTAACTTGTGAGGATGACAGAAAAAAAACCATCAAAACACCGTTGTAATTCTCATATTTATTGAAAATGGTAAGGAAAAAACAATATAAAATTCATATAGAATTTTACATAGAAAATTCCAAATGGCAAAATTACAAAGCTAGAAAATGAGTGACATGAGTTTAGTGTAAATCTGATAGTACATATAAGGCCTTTCTGCATCGGAGAACACGTGTATCGACGAGAAGTCACAAGGTGGCCACAGGAAAGAGACCACACAACTGTTTTACAGGAAGTCATGAGACAGGCAGCCACAGGAAAGACATCTCTGCTCCACAATACGCTATAAAAATTCTGTACCAACATCACAAAACCAATGCAAGCAGAAATGTGAGTGGTTAAAAGAATTTTCCCACCGACTTGCCACAGTTTTTTAAATGTGGTTTATGAAGGAAGCGTACAAAACCCATAACGGTGTCATAAAAATCCCAGACAGACCTGGATCTGACACATTGATTCACAGAGAACACGTTTGTTCAAGTATGATGGAAGTTTGGCTCAGTTTAGTCCTTTATGTAGATAAATAAATCGCAGCAGAAAAAAATATGAATGGATTTATCTGACAACCTTCAGGGGAATGTCAACAATTAAAGAGATATATGGTCCATAAAACACAACACTAATGAATAATCTCCATGCTTATTTAATCCACTTGCAGTACATTTTCCTCAATAACAAATCATCAAAATAACCGAAAGTACAAATGATGGACATAGAAAATAAATTAGCTTGTGCTTCTTAAATATTTACTTGAGAATTCTGTTCGCAAAGTACGTTTTAATGGGGATTTTTTTTACAGGACTCCTTTATTTAAATCTAAATAAGCTGAAAATAAGTCCACTGCATTTTAAAAAACAACTGCTTTCCAGTGTTGGTCCAAAAAAAAAGAATATTTGAAGAACAAAAAACTGAAACCGAGAAAAGGAACTTAATGTTAAGTACTTTAAGGTCATTTCAACAAAATATACAAACCACATGAGAAACAAAACTCCCTGTTTATTCTATCTGTCCATTTTTCTCCCAACATATGTACATGTGTAATCCATACAAATATTAACACTGCTCTCCAGCCATTTCAAGAACTAGTGGTCTGGCTTTCCCACAAGGCTTCCAGCCTCACTTCCGTACCTCCATTGGAGGTGACCGATCTTTGAAATAAGTGGCAAATTTGTGTCCCGAAGTGTAGATTCAGGTAGGGGGCAACAGGGTCGGTTAACCCGCACACCATGCAGTGATTGTCCCTGATGGCTTGAGTATGCAAAGGGCTGAAAAACGGCATTAGCAAGGCACGATCCAACTGTGCTCCATTAGTATAGTATGTGAGCATTCCATTATCTCGATTATCACCCGTTTTCCATTGATTGTGTGCGGGTGCGCGGCCTGTGCCACTGGTGACTGATAGTGCAGCGCAGATATTGCTCCTGTAAGGCAGCTGAGAGGAGAACTGACGACACATAAAGCACTTCTGGGCCAGAGGCGCTACGCAGATCTCATTAATCTGTTTGCTTGAGAGCAGCCCGGCTTAATGTAACTTCCCAGCATTGCAGTTAAAGATGCAAACGAGTACGCAAATGCGCAGAGAGCCACGCACTCCTACTGACATCTATACCGGGACACACACTTCAGTTGCTAATGCTACATGAGAATCCATGGAAAAAGATGTACAAAACAACAACAACAACAAAAAAAAAAAAACACAGGCGAAGAAACAAAAACTTGACATCTGATCCTGCAGAAAAGTCCCAGAGTCTTTAAGTGGTCGGAAGGAGAGCGCCTGCACTCTTCCTGTGACGTAACCCGTCTTTTTATCTGAAGTCGTGCTGGTAGAGGCCATTGATGGTGTCAGCGACAAATGTGATGAGTCCGCGGTACAGGCCTCTCCAGTTCTGCCAGTGCGGAGCGGCATTCTGAAACAAAGATGCAAGGAGAATGAGCTCATCGTCTGTTTTATGTGATGCAAATAGTGAAAGGGAACATAAGTGCATTTGTACATTGCATCTAAGTGCTCAGAGACTGTTAAACCAAACGCCTGCAGCATTTCAGATTTCGCTCTCATCCTCTGTCTACCATTGTGAAAAAGATGTACACTTTCAGAAACAATATACTTAATTTTAATAGAACAATATAATTTAGTTTGAACTGAAAGTAATGTTTTTGGACTCTAAATTGCACATTAATAGAAATTAGATAAAACTTTAGTACTTTATTTGTGATTTCATTATTTATTAATTGAAATACGGTTCACTACAGGTGCACTACACACTGAATATTATATTAAGCACACTTCTTTTCCACAAGTGTATAAAGCAAAGTCGATTTAGGTCTGTGCCTGAGCTTCTTCCTGTGTGGAAACCGAATTTCGAAACGTTGACTCTGTGTAATTAGCTTTTTCCACCTCTTCTATCTCTGATCAGCTATGAGGTAATTGCTTTTTGACCATTAGCAATGCTTGCAATGAGATATAACGCTGACGATGTGTGTGTCAGTGGGAGTGTGTGTCAAAGTTTATGTTAGCATTGATGTGTGTGTGGGGTGGGGTGAAGCAGTCCCAGACAGACAAAGTGCAGTCAGGAGAGGCAGTACATTACTAGTCAACAGCTGCTATGAGTCATCCGCTAAAAATAACTCCTCAGGGGGGGGGGGGGGGTGTATAGTCAAAAAGAGGGACAGTGAAAGAATGAGCTAATTGGAGAGAAAGGTGCAAGATGGATAATATGGACAGTGTTGAAAGGTCACCACACCTTTCACGTTTATTTAAAAGATTAAATATTTAAATAAATATTATCAAATTAAATGTATTTTTTTTTTATTAAGTAGACATTACTTCAAATTTTTTGACACTACTGAGTAGTACAGTACTGGTTTTCTTGTCAATAATTAATTTATTCAAATTAAAATATTATTGTTTAAATCATTTTAATAACATAACAGAGAAAGGCAAACCTATAAAGCCTCATTTATGCTCCACTGCGTCAAAATTTTGAATCATATCCAATTATTTTGTGCCATCTGTTTAGATCTACCTCAGACAAATCAATATATCAAATATATCTAATATATAATAATATTATATAAAAATATATATATACTATAGATACTTCCATGACTTTTTAAGATTTCATTAAAGTCCATGGTTTTAAAAATTTGATGAAGAAGATGGAATACAAGACTGTCCAAGAGAAAGTGTCTGGACGACTGAAGGCTCAAACTACAGAGGGGACCAAAGAGGCCAAGGAACAGAGAAGTGACTGAGTTCAAGAGGGCGGGAGGAGGATCTGTGGTCGGCCAGACTCACATGTTGTCACTGACAGAGAACAGTATATGAGTGCATGCATGCTGCACACTCACACTGAGCTTTTGTTGCCCCGCTAGGGAAGTCCCTGTCATGTCATTCTTTTGCCAGCTTCAGTAAACAAAGACATCATCCTGTAAAAACACGCTGGTATCAAAGTTCAGAGAGGCCACACGACAGGTCACAGACTTTCTGCACGTGACCGGGCCGGCAGCTGCCTCAACAAGACATACTGGATTTCATTACATCGTGTGTGTCGGTGCAGGTGTGTAAGCCTGTACGGGAAACTAGGACGAATATGTAAAAGCAATTGGCTCCACATAAAAATGGCGCACCCACTTAAAAATCGGTAAATAAAAGAGCAGAGAGCTGAATGTGGTGACGTCATGTGTTTGTCTGAGGAGACGAGGCGGGGAGGTGGGTTTGGTTGAGGGGGAGGGGAGATTAGTCTCTGTTTACTCCTGTTCGCTTCACCGACTAGCTCCTCACGCGATACAACAGGGATCCAGAGCGCCAGAGACAGGCAGAGGGAGGGTTATTAAGTTCAGCCACAACTGGAAACTCGACTCCAGTCACAACACTCACTACAGGCTCGTGAATATCACATTGATCCATTTACTAGAAGACCCACTGGAGGCTACATTTGTGCATGCCCGCCCTACCACACTCTCTCATATTAACAAACAGACACTGCCTTTTTAATGATGCTTTGGCACAAGCGGTGGCATATTCAAACTTCCACAACTAGACAAACGTGATCCTTACCCTCTGGAGAAAAACAGCATTCATCTGATCTCCGATAGTCCTCAGCTGTATGGCCACCCTCTGCACCGCCTGCTCCTCCAGCCGGGGATGGTCTTCACTGATAGAGCTGCTGGACGTCGAGTCTTCGGAGGAGCTGTGGCGGTCTGGTAGCAGATCAGGCAGTGGAAGCGGCCTTCCTCTGAGGCTGGAGACTTCCTGTTCTGTACCTAAATAAAAACAAGAATACAATTTATTGATGGGACCAAATTCCCCATTAAAAACCTTCAAAAGATGTGTGTAATTACAAATAAATATCACTATTCTTGAAGGGATCCTTTCTATATGATACAACTTCCTGTTTTTGTGCTTTTTTGTGTACGTTTCACCTCATGAATTTAACAAAGTAGACAAAAACCTTTTTAATAAAAATGAGTATTAAAAATGTATATTTTTAATTACAAATGTATGCTTTAAAATGCTTCACTACTTTTTTCTACTTTTTTTCATATCATTTCTCACTTATAAAAAACGTCTTAATTAGGAAATTGAAACCGTGTTAATCATAGAAGAGATAAATTTATGTAATTTAATATACATTTTATTTGAATGTATATTTTTTTATAAATTAATAATTTAGACGGAAAAAAAAGATTGTCATGTCAATAACCAATCACTTATCTATGTTTCTCAGCACTTGAGGCTGTTTGTATTTAAAAGACTAGTTGTGCAATTGATCCATTGTGAGTCATCATTTGTTGTCATACTTTCTAGTAGTTCTGTCAAACTAGTACCAAGGTTCATTTAGGGTAACTTCTTTGTGTAAAAACGCCACCATCGCAATGTTAACAGTATTCTGATTCTTCAGTTAAGGCCACTTTTATTTAAACAACCATTTAACAGGCAGACATGCAAAGGGGCGGGTAATCTAACCAGATCCAGATTCAGCAGAGATTACAATAACAGTGAGATTTCATACACAATGGTGAGCCAAATTCTCTATTTGTACTTTAGTACGCATGTGATGTCATGTGTTGAGCCTTTTGTTAGTTCAGTTCTATTAGTTCTATATAACATTCACATTCTGTTCTCTACAGTAACGGTAGTACTACCAATACCATCTGATTAACTGTATGACTGCTTATGAACTTTTATTGATTGAATGCAAACTTTAAGTCTTAACTGTTTATGTGACAGCTGGAAAGCGATAATATATATCATCTCTGAATGAGTACTGCTATTGTAACATGGGATAATGCACTGCCATTTTTCACATGTAACTCCTTGAGACATAAAGTGTGGACTTCCTAACCTTCAGTGACACCTGGCAACCAACTGACCTAATTCAACACCAACGCACAGCAAAACGCTTTCAAATCGTACTTGTGCCATCAAAGTAAACCTTCATTGTAAGTCCCTTGCGAAGAAGAAGTACACAATAGCATATTTATAGTACACAGTATTACGGCAATTATATGCTTTAAATAACACCGTTAAGTGTGAACTGAATGTAAAGTTTTCAGACACTAAACTGAATGTTATTTACAAATAAATGAAAATGTTCTATTATAGTTTAATGTTAATGCTATTTGTTATATTATAGTTTAAAATGATAATGAATGCAACTAGTTTAAGTGCTTTTTGACTGCTTAAGTATGACTGAAGAACATCTTTATTCACAACTGTCAACTGACAAGCTTTTAAGTTGACCTAAAATATACTATATTATCATTTAAATTAAAACATGTTGTGTATTTGAATTGATTTTTTAATTACACATTGGTATTGACGATGCAATTTAGCAAGATATTTAGCAAAATATTAAAACATACTGATTTGAAATGTGCTTTAAAGTTAAACATTTATTTTCGACGTTGTTACAAAGAGCACTTTTTAAAACACAAGTGCACTTCAAGTCTGCTCTCTCTAATGGTAGACTTTAGTTTATTAATATTATTTTACCGGCAAGTACAGTTAATTAAAAAGTATACTGTTTTGAACTACAAGTGCACTTCACACCATCAATTCAGTACACAGTGGCATACATTTATCGGCCTAAGTCATCTCACATCTCTTCTGCTCTTCAAAGTGAAGAAAGTTTATATTCATTTCTTAATGAGCACAGAAAGGATGCATGAATATCAAATTCTGTCTAATACTAATAAGATGATTATTTTTATAAGTGGTTTTGCATCATTATAATATACAGTGTGAAAAATGGATAACAGTGTTATTAAATTCTTAGCGTTTTAAAAGATTAGCCGTAAGGGAGAATATCATTTCCTTGCATTCTGCATGAGTGTGCACAGAGAAAATGCCTCCGTGTAGAGGATTAGCGGCGCAGCCATAAGAATCTGCTGATCCTCTGCGCAGGTGACTTGAAATAGCGGGAGTACTGGGTTCTGGCTTGTTGCCAGGGTAACTGCAAGCCGGTGCAGTCTGAGCTGAAATCCAGCCATTGGTGGACAGGAATGAGGGGTGGGCTGGGATAGGGTGGACAGTTGGAGGACAGGGAGGGACCACGGCCAGACTATCAGCTAGTGAGGAAAGCCTTCAAGGAGGAGTGTCAGCAGAAGTGTCAGATAAGGTTAACTGATAGCTAAAGTCAGGTTAAAAACATGAGAAAAAGAGAGCATGAGGAGCTAGAGATGCTGTGACATTGAGACAGTACGTGATTCTCTGTGACGGGCCGCGGTTGTGGGCCGTGTAGCACTTGACAGGAAGCCAACAGCAAAGAACATGTCTAAACATGCCTCAGCAAGAACTCTCTGACTATGGAGGGGAAGGCACTTTCTGGTGCATTTTAACCCTTGGAGTCAAAGGCAATGATTTTGTATTCTGAATTTCATTTAAATATATTATGCTAATGATTTCCACCAATGCACACCACAGGAACACTATCACAATCACTATGTTGCAGAAGCTAACCTGTATTATCCCTGAGTGGATTGTCCTGCTTCTGGACGCTGTCCCAGCTGAAGGCATCTTGTGTGGGGATGTGGGTTAGTGGTGGCAACACAGTGCTGGTTTGTGTAGCGGTGGTTCGGTGCCTGTGGCAGGGCTGGATGGGACTGCCGCTAGGCCAGGCCTCCTGACGCAGCACCTCCATCCGGCAGCTATTTGGTGCTCCGGGGTTGCGATCACCCACCCTTCTTTTCATCTCTGGTCGGGCCATTCCAGGTACAGCCTTGAAATGAGAAAAGGAGAAAAAATTGTTAGAGGAATTAAAAATGTAGCTGGACACAAATGACATCATATGCTATTACATGCAAATTAAATGTAAATGTATTTCTATAGCCCAAAATAAAGATGAACATAAATTTGCACTTATTTACACTTATAGGAACTAATAATAATACTATATATATATAAAAATTTAAATGTCAGCCCCAAAGTAATAATGAAAATAAATGTAGAATCATTATTTATCATCTTAATGGGATACATAATAATAATAATAATAATAATAATAATATTAATAATAATACAATTTAATAAAATAAAGCAAACAAAAAGAAAAAAAAAAAGAAATTCGCAATCATTTAGACTTAATGTAATAACAATAATAGTAATATTAATAAATAATACATAAATAATAATGATAATAATACAATTAAAAACAATTTTCGGCCCAAAATAAAAATTTAGACTAATTTAGTTTTGCATAATGATAATAATAATAATGTATTTAAATGTAAAAAAGGCAATAAATAAATAAAAACATCCTAGCAATGCATTTTTTCTTATTTGACCCAGCAACCTATATTTTGAGCGTCCACAAGATGGCAGAAACTACAGCCTCGTGCTCACGGATGTGTTTGTAAACAAATCCGTGCACGCGATGTTCCACTCCTTCTCCCGCGCTTCAACCCAATCTTACGCGCTACAGTGAGTCTCTCTAACAAGCCTAATTCCACTCGAATGCATATTACATTTTCCTAATTACGACACTGACTATGATTTTATCGATTTTTTTCTCAATTGGCAGCAAGGGCTGATGTGGAAATTTTGAAGCGTCGGAAAAGTGGCACCTACAAACGCACAGCCGGCGACTTGTTGAGTGATGCAAGGTTCAAGATTTGAAGAGGTGGAAGATTTTGGAAACTGACAGTTCTTTAACATACCTACATGACCATTAAGAGATAATAATAAAACAGGCATCTAAACTATGACATGTCTGTTTCATTATTATCTTTAAATAGTCGGTTGACATATGAAGTACGAAACGTTAGGTGTTAAACGCTAGGTTCTTCCCACAAAAGCTGGTAGTTACGTTTTGGAGCACAGTAGATCCCATTTTTAGCTGCTGTATGCTGTTTATTTGTTGGTTGACCAGCTGCCAGCTTGACTGACCACCTGATAACTGCTCGAGCAGCTTGCACCTGAACAAATGAGCAGCCAGAAACCAACTGTATTAAAAACACAGCTACCATCTTAAACTGGCTTTTTTAGCAGGGGAGGAAAACATCAGAACCCCTTTTTACACAAAGACGTTAACTAAACGACATATTTATGCCTGATCAAACCATTAAAATGACCATTATTCGTGCATTCTAATACAGACTGGCTGATTCTGTCATTTTTATGATTTTTTTTATTTAAAAAAATTAAGCAGTAATAGTCCACATCTACTGTCTTCAATATAGGTAATCGTACATAGATGCCTGGAAACAAAGAAATGCATGCTCAACAAGAATAAAAACACATGTAGGCTTACCTTCAAAATGCGTTGTTAGTCAGTAACGTTAGATGTTATTCCAGGGTAATGTTCTGACACCAAGATATGTGTCGTGCTTTAAAAACACTTTGTTAGATGACCGGTCATGTTATTCCGCAGCTGGAGGAAAGTCAAACGGTGTCAATGGTTTAGATAAGCAGTTAGTTGTGTGCTTGTGGAGATGAAGCTGCTGGATTTTAATGACAGCAAGTTGCTTTCACTCCCGCGAAGCGCTCGCATAAAGCCACACCCCTTCTGTCTCATAACAAGTCCTGACATGCTCGTCATCGAGGGGCGTAGTGTGAGGCACGGTGGACACACACACACACACACACACACACAGAGCAGCCAAGACAGCGCACAGGGACCAACAGCCCTTTAAAACGCCCACTGTTGTTTGTTGATTCGCAATCCGAGTGGCTTTAGTGTAGAAACCTGTCGATGTTATCGGTTTCTCGGTGTACAAAGTACTTTACTGTGATTGCTGTTCTGCATACAGTAATGTTTCAGCATTAATGTAAGAAAAAGTAAAAAATAAAATGTACTATAGATATGCACATCTGCTGCCTCAAAATAAATAAATAATAATATATATATATATATATATATATATATATATATGTGTGTGTGTGTGTGTGTGTGTGTGTGTGTGTGTGTGTGTGTGTGTATGTGATACTTAATATGCACTTATAAGCCTCTGAAGGTTGATGGAAACTTTAAAAGCTGCTATTACATGTTTGCCTCATTTATACTATAGTAAATCTACGTGATTGTCACTCTTAAGCCATTGTGTGTTTTATGACAGCAGCACACATTCAACATGACTGGCTAACTACTATAAATGTAACAAACAAACAAACAAACAGAACATTAAACATGCATTATTAATTGATATTTTTGGTTAAACCTGTACAAATTGCATATGCAATAAAGACAGTACATTTGTTGTGCTTGTTCTTGTTTATCTTGCAACAGTGGGCAGTGTTTTGCTAATTAACATAGATCATTTATTTTCCAGATAAAAACGTTCCCCATCAAAAAAAATTTTTTTTCGAGAAATACTTTTCTCCGTTTGTGACATTCTGTTTCCCTTTGCCCTAAGTCTCGAGGGCTAATGTGCACATTTAAAAAGCATGTTTAATCGTTTGACATTCAATAAACTTTAATAAAACATACACTTTTAATAAGTTAAACAAATCATAAATATAAAGACTTCTAACACTAAAGAAAAATGTAACTAACACTCTTTGATGTTAAAGAGATGTTAAATGCTCTTTAACATCAAACAGTCACTGATCAATAATGTGCAGCACTCAAAACAAACTTCAGCTAAGCTAATAGTTGATTTCATTATGCTAATTAAATACGGAATTCCCATTTCCTCCCCTTTGACCTTTGTCCAGCAGCTTCTGACTGCACCCTTTGTTTAAATACAGATGTCATGCACATGATGGAGGAGGGCTTTAGCTGCAGAGATACACAGCAGATGAGGCAGTGCCACAGTGTAAAGGGGAATCCCGGTGCAGGTAGGCCTACATGTCTGGGCATCCAGCCCCACGCAGACTGCTCTGGGACGGCAAATGTCGTGTTGTCTCTTCTCAGTGTTATTGCATACATAAATATGTTGCCATGAAATTCTTTCATATAAACAACTTTTAAAAAATTTATATAAATAATTATAAAATGTAATTAAAACATTACTACTTTTATTAATAATTTTATTTAGCAAGCATTCTTTGCATTAATTAAGAATCAGAAAATAACTTAATGCCAGGTGTTAACAAATAATTTGTTTTGGTGACAGAAGCTTCAACAGCACAATCAGATTATTGTGACACAGATAATAAAAATAGAATAAATAAATAGGAAATAATAATATGCAACAAATATATAAAAAAAAGACAATAGATTGCTTTTGTATATAATTTATTAGTGATAAAGAAAATCATTTTTTTTAGATTACATAAATTATATATTATAAATAAAAACAGACTACGGTGATAATAATAATATTATATGAATATTTTCCATTAATATTGAAATTACATTATTATTATCTAATATTATAGTATTAGAAATAGTATATATTTATATATACTGCATACATAATTATAAAGATAAAACAAAATAAATACAAAATAATTTAGTAGTATTAACAATATTTTTTTTAATTTCTTATATATATATATATATATATATATATATATATATATATATATATAAGTACTGGAAAAATAATAATTATATTAATATTAATTAAATAATAATAATTATTTACATTAGAATTAATATACAAATTAATTATTATTAATATTATAATAGCCTTATTACATAATAATATAATTGTATTATTAGCTATAGTAAATAGCTGTATGGGTGTTTGGGTGTATATAAAAAACATTACATAATGTACAATTATTATTATTATTACTAGTACAGTGGAATATGCATGGAACAGCACTTTTACTTCTGTTTTTTAGCCTGAGGTCAGGCCACTGAGCACGTACAGTACTCATTTACATAAAAATAAACAACTGATACAAAGCTCAATGGTTAAACAAGTAACATGTTTGTTCCCATTTCATCTGTGATGACATTTTAGCACAATAACACAAAAGACAGTATCTTAAGTTTTCCCTTTGCTCCAGTGGCCACATGCCATCTATCAAAGTTCACTAGAGATATAGATAGTCTTGATTGTGAGCTAATGGATCCATGCGTATGTCTCTGTGTGACTGCAACGGTTACATCCGTGACCAAAACACAATGTCCGTGTGTGTGTGTGTGTGTGTGTGTGTGTGTGTGTGTGATGACACGAGACTAGTGAGGCTCAGGTATACTGTGTCCTGGTGACATCATCCTTCACTTTACCCCCTCCTGCTTCCTTCATTCTCTACTGTAGTCATGATAGCTGATAAACCTGTCTCAGGCACTGCTCGTCCACATATTTTTCACCTATTAGTTTTCATTGTTGTCACCTGATAAACAGTCCCTGTTGGTGGCGCAGGGCTGCAGCTGCCACCCTTCAAGGTAATGGAAAGTTGCTGAATGACAGATCCCAGAAAATGATCTACGAGTCCAGAAGGCTGACAAACCACAAGACTGGGGTTACATCTAGATCCTATTTGAAATGTGTGATGGTCATCGATTGTAGTCATAGTGTTATTTTGTGAATCAGGTTTCATGATTGTAGCAGAAAGGATAATGTCACATGTAATTCCAGGGGAAAGAGCAGGGGAAACATGCATACTTCCTGATTAATATTTGAGTCTTTGAAAATGAGCCATTTGTGATTGATTACGTAACTTGAAAGTCACGAGGATCCAGATTTCAATTTTTGTTTGTTTGTTTATAACAGTTTATTGTTTATGTTTTTACATAAACATTCTCAATAAAGAAACAGAAGTGAGAGAACATTCAGTTGAAACCCAGTTTCAGTCCCAGTTCTGAGTGTTTACATATAAACGATAGCAAGAAAGGAATGGAACAGAGAACCCCATGTTTTGTGTACCACTGTGAGAATGTTGCACAATAAGCTGTTGTTATTTGTGCTTCAGGATGCCTCTGATTATAGTGTGTTTAATTCACATTAACCAGAGGAATCATGTATGAATTGTGTATTATAATTATTAATATTACCCATTAGATTGTCATATTTAATTGAGCTCTCTATATAAAATGATTAAAATAAAATAAAATTTTTTTTTCAATTTATTCTTTAAAATATATTGCATATAACAAATTGATTAAAAAATACACACATTATATTTAAATGTATATATATATATATATATATATATATATATATATATATATATATATATATATATATATATACTGCTAAAAAAAATTAAGGGAACACTTTGGAACTCAATGCATGATCTAATTTGACAGATCAATATCACTGATTTGGCGTTATACTTTTATGATTAAGTGTTCTCTTAATTTTTTTGAGCAGTGTATATCCATCTATTTGTATGTGTTAATGAAACTTAATTATTTTAGACATCTTTGGGTAAATAGAACTTATTATCATCCGTTAGTGGATAAAATGGCAATTTCATCATCTAGCATATATTCACAGGTGTCACATTCATTGCTTTTTCCTCAAAGAAAGGTAGTGTAAGACAAAAAGCTCATTATGGAAGTGATGGTCAATTGCTCTGGATGGGAAAGGCTATAGTGATGTCAGAGCCGCTGAAGGCATTACCTCATCTCCATCATCAAGGATCATTTCACACATGGTTGCAAGCCGAGGCAGAGGGAAAGCAGTATTAATGGGTTTGGGGGAGGATTGTCGAGGGCTGTTAAGGCCAGCTGTTGCTACCATGACCCCATGTGACACCCACAGTCCCCAAACAATGGCTTGTTGATAAAGGGTATTTTTACCACAAAGTGAAGGAATGCAATACTCAATCATGTTTATGCACCGTGGAGTTTCCCGTTGCAGGGCTCCTTTCAGCTGACTAGACAGGAGTTGGTGTGGTGCATTTGTTGGCATAACAATTTCACGGTCATTTGTTTCGTGGAAAGTCAGACATCACATACTGATGTTGATCAAATCAAGCGTTTATCCATTAACAGAGTATAATTAGTTTCAAGTTTATTTAAAGTACACTTACTGGCCAAAAGTTTGGAATAATTACAACGCTGTGAAAGAATCTTCTTATGCTCACCAATGCTGCATCTATTTACTGTAAAATGAAATGTACCGTAATATTATGAAATATATTAATTAAATCCTGTAATGCCAAAACTAAATTTCCAGTATTTTGCTGCTCAAACCACAATACAGGTTTGGGGTAAATAAGATAAAATAATAATAATAATAATATTAATCATAATTACTCTAGTTTTTTTTTTTTTACCATTAAAAGAATTTAAAAGCAATTAAGCTTCATTAACAGTGTTAAAGGTTATTTCTTCTTGTAAATTTATATTCCCTCTGTCACTTAATGTAACAGACGATATGATTGATGACTCACTGTCCCGTGAGGCCGTGCAACTTCTCTTCATCTCCCATGGGCTCTCTTGTGGCTAATTGTTGGGAGTGTCACAACAGTTAGGTCATTGCTAAGTTTGTGTTTAAAAAACCCAGAACCTGACACCTCTTGATTCACTGGTAAGTCGAGACATCAGACAGTGGATCAGCACTAGCTTGTTTATCTGAGGAACGGGCGGAGGATCACCCACTTCTTCATCAAGCAAGCTTGTGTTGTGCTAGTGTAGTGCTGCCATCTTCTGATATCACCTGCTGTGAGAGATGTAGCTCCAGCTGGATCAGGTTGCTCTCCCTTATCAAATGATCCGCTGGTCTTGGTCTGTGGACAGTGTTTACTTGGTTACGCTGAATGTTGTTGGATGCTGTCTGTTGGGTCTGTTTGTGTGCATAAATTAAGTGATTTTGTAGGGATATTTATAGTTTATGTCTGCTGAATGAAAATCGATTTTTATCTTTGTTTAAGACAATTAGATGACTTTTCACTAACTGCCACCGTGCTGCTGCAGATAACGGCCTTGAAAACACTTATGGACAAAAAAAAAGTCACCACAACAGTTGACAGATGGAGAACCGCAGAATGACAGAACCGCACTAAATTGTCTTCTGTAAATAGGCAAGAATGGGTTTGTTGCATAGGATTTGAAAAATGAACCTATATTAGCTGCTCCAATATATAATAACTAACCATGTACAGTTTTTTTAATAAGTCTCTTATGCACATCGAGGCTGAGAAACAAACTAAAAAAAGTCAAAACTGATTAAGTGAAATATATACAAAATAAAATGTTTTATCTTTCTGTTTATACATGTAATTTTAATATATTGTAAAACATTTAAAGCAAAGCAGAATTGTTAACATTTATTTGGAATAGAAGTCACAGTATAAATATCTTTACTGTCACTTTTGATAAATTTAATGCATCCTTGCTGAATAAAAATATATATATTTTTAATCTTACTGACCTTTTTAGTGATAATTTAGCTCCAAGGATGTACACTATTCACTGACAACATGCAGAATAATACATACACTCCGAGACTGCAGAGACCTGCTCCCTTTATATTTTATTTTTTAACTATTTTCAGGCAAACTAAGTTGGTGCAAGAATTCAATAAAAGAAACAAAATATTTAAATGAGACTTTTAGCACCCTTGTTCAGAACAAACTAGATACTAAGGATTTAAACAATCTTTTTCATTCTCAGCTATAAGGAAATACTATTCAAATAAGTCCAAAGCTCTCTACATATTGTCCAAAATATGTTTAACGCTATTTAACGAGAACTTTGGTTGTTTTCAGCGGGCTTTACTGCAGCCTCTTTAAGCAGCTTGCCTGTGGCAGTGGTAACCCGCTGAGATGAGAGAGTGACAGAAGTGCACTTGTTTTGCTCCTGTAATGTTCCTCTGCCCGGAAACAGTGTTGCCTCGACAGCCGCGAGTGGAGAAGCGATTGGTCGCGAGGCGGCAGTTCAAGCCTCGCGCGCTGTTCTGGGACTTTCTTCTAGAAGTGCGTGCGTCAGCCAGCATCAACATCAAGCTGCTTTGCTCAACTACATTTTTGCCTCGCAACGCATTCGTGTAATAAAAAGAACACGCATTAAACATTTAGATGTTTCAGACAACAGCTTTAACTGTAGAACAATGCAAATATTACGAGTGTTGTTATAAACCGACTTACGACATACGTTATAAAAGACATACAAAAATTGTTTGGAGACATTAGATTTGTCTAATATATATATATATATAAATATAAATATATATATTTATTTATACATATATATATACACACACACACACACACATATATATATATATATATATATATATATATAATCTTTTAGTCGCATATTAAATAAAACGGCATAAAGGCTTGAACTAACCTGTGCATCTTTAACATATTAAACTTAAACCAACATCGGGCTCTTAATAATATTACATGCAGTCGCCTAAATAGCATTTCTCTGCCGCCCCCTCCAGGTCACACAGAATACTGTCTCAAATTCAATACAAACCCCAGTTTTTTTACTATTATAAACTTGTAATAAACTCTACAAATTAAGACTTCAGATGCAACAGACTAATTGTCATCTGTAATTTTCATCTAAAATTAGCATTTTTATCAGGCTCCTCTATTTATTTATAGTTATTTCATTTTAATTGCATAGAAAGGGACCCATACATTGGCATTAAAGTAAAACGACTGAACCTAAATATAAGAGCCTGATAAAAATGATAGTTTTAGAAGAACATTTTTTAGATGGCACTTTGAGGCGGTTGCATCTCAACTCTTCAAATATTTGTTGTTCATGAAATATTCATATAAATTTAAATCAGAAACAGATTAAGGAACCATCAGGTCGGTGCACACTAAATGTCAAACGAGACAAAAACAGTTGCTCTTTCCAATCTATTCTTCTTCCACTTCTTCATCCGGACAGCAATAATATTCCACGAAACAAATCTGACCGTCATCGTTCCTCACAAGGTACTGTAGAGAGAGGAAGCCTCGACTGTCAGTTCTCACCGAGACTTTACAGGACAGAGCCAAGGCCTTCGTAGAGGGTTTCAACAGGGACATCTTATACCTTTGAGAATAAACAAGAGAATCTCAGGAACTCTTGATTCTTCTTTTAGTACTTATGTGTGAATGCCTCAGAGGTACAACTATAAGCAGTTAATAAGGCTGTTGTTTTGTGAAGTCATACAGAGCTCTGCTCGATGGGAAATGCAGTCAAATACAGAAGCTCCTCCTACCTGTTGGTCTGTATTTTAGTACACTGGAACAGCTCCATCATGTCTGAGTCTTTGGGATAATCGTAATGAGCGTTTCCAGAATTCCCAAATGTGGATAATCTAAGGTAAAACGGCAAATAATGAATATCTACTGACATTAAATTTGACTTGACTATACATGACGATCTGTTGGGTGCACACTCACTGTACCTGAAGTAAGGATGACTTGGTGACATAGTAATCTGCAGAACCTCACTGGTCATGTCAAGCTCAGAGAAAGCCTCTTTAAGACTGTCTGACTGCAGAATCACCTTGTTGGTTACATTTGTGCTGCAAAAGTCAAAGTCTATGGGCTCCTCCGGCTCCTGTGTATTAATCTTGCATACGGTGACCACACCACCTTCCTCCAGGAATAAAGTCAGCGGATATCCATAGCCATTGTAGCACATTCTCAAGGCGGTGCACACACCTCAATGGTCAAATAAAAGACAGGAATTAGTGTTTTAATACATTTTCCAAAAGAAAGACTGGATTATCATTGTGATACACACCTGGGACTGTGCTTCCCCCAAAGATGGTGAGGCAGTCCAGAAGAACAGTTAAATTAACCTGAAACCCAACTGCATCCTCTTTGATTATGTACTCTTGAAAGATGTCAGCCTGAGGAATCAAACACAGATACACTGATCAACCCAACTGCTGTCAACTGAACCCGTAAGACCACCAAAACGTCCCCAACCTGAATGAATGCATTGGCCTGAAGGCATTTGGAGTCCTCAACAGTGACTTTTAAGCCATTCTGTGTTGCATTGAAGATAGCATGGTCCCGTAAAGAGATGGCTTTCAGGATGTTGGACAGATTCCTTGCGTTATCCAGACTGGCGATCAGAATGTACTGGTCAATGTCTGCTTGGGACTGAGTTGACAGAGGCATGTTTCTGAATCGTCAGCAGCTGAAATGACAATGGAAGCAATCAAAAACAACAAAAGAGCAATGATATATAAGTCCTATAATAAGTCTCAGTTATCTTAAATGCAGTACACATAGCCAACAGTGTCATATTTGATTTTATATTTATATATATATATATATATATATATAAATCAATCTTGCTGTACAGGTGCCTTCTGTTGTCTGATTTGATAGTCAATATATTTTAATGTGTAAGAGGCCTTTTCGTATAATAGCAAAAATAAATTAATAATTATTGCATTATGTTTTGCATCCCCACTATAAAAACACCAGAGCTTTGATAATAACACTAAACATCTAAAAACTATCTTACTAAGACAAATTATTGTGAGATATAAGTTAGATTGACAGCTGATATTTAGATTAATATTTAAATGCTATTGGTTTACTTTACAGTATATTAGAATTTCATCTTGGCCATATAAAGCAACAGTTCCATTTAGAAATATATATTTTTGGTTATTATTTCATGTCAGGCTCAACAGGTTAAAGACAACTACTGCATTGCTAACCAGCTGCAACGAGTTGTTTACAAATGATGGTGATATAACGACTGTAACGTTACTACCATTTACCGGTTAACTTACCCACAGAGATGGTCAAGCTCTCAATCAGAAGGTAAAAAGCGAACGTTAAACATAAACAGTGTATGTTTTCAATACCTAACGAGTATAGATATGAAATATAAAGATTTACATATTTTTAGAGTTTGGCGCCCTTAAGTGGGCCAGCTTGTTCTTCTTCTGGTGTTTTTTGACAAGAGTTTAGTATTTCAACCGATTCCTCGCACACACCGCAGTGGTCAGATGTGGAACTGCAGGAAGAGTTCATATGCGGGTGTTTACAATATCAGGAGGGAGAGTGTGGTGTGAAATATTACCCGCAAATACACTTTTTACAGCGATCTCTCATAATTGCAATAATAAATACCAATTCATATTTTAATATATATATAACTATGCTTTCTTTCATTTTCAAAAATGTAAGATGGCAGAAATAAATAATTAGAATAGTCTTGTGCACCCCTCTCTCTCATCATGAGGTGGCTCGCCGTCACCTAGCAGCCGAGAGACGGTCAAACAGAGCGAGGAGGCGCGCTCAGTCAGTCCAGCAGGAGAGCCGCATAATCAAATCAAAGCCAGGCAGGTTTAAATCAGTCGTTGCAATTTTACTTTATTTAAATGTCTCATTCGGTCTAATAATTTCAGGGGATAGTTATGTGGAATTCGTTTTTCTTTTCAACAATGTTTTTCAAGATACTAAAGTTTCCAGCTGGTCTGTTTATCTATCACGAGAGCAGCCAGACCTCGCAAGCAACAAAGCGACATTTGTGAACTGTAGCAGTTTTGTCTTCTTCATATTTAAACGAAGTATGCGTGGTTTGTGTAATGTGGTGAGAGTGGTAGTTAAATGTAACTCTAACTAGCTGATCGGTAAGATAGCTTATTATTATCTAGTGACACATGGGCAGTGTATGCTGGAAAACCAATTCTGTATTTGTTTTTCGTCACTTTTAACAAAATGAAATAATGCCCGTGCTTGTTCTTTTACATCTGCCTGTGTATTTGTGTGTGTTTTAGCTTTTATCGAGTTCCTCTGGTCATGGCTAAAGACCCGTTGGGCGAAGCTGGTCTTCATTTCGATGAACTCAACAAACTACGAGTCCTCGAGCCTGATGTGAGCCACAAAACCATTGTGCTCAAAGAGGAATGTGAGGAGTTTGTTGACAGTGAGTTTCATGCTGCAAACTGAACAGCATTTCATTGCTAATTTTCATAGTACAGATCAATAAGGAATTGGATTTTTTATTTATTTAAACAGAGATAGGCCAGTTTCAGAAAATTGTAGGTGGACTCATTGAACTTGTGGATGAGCTAGCAAAGGAAGCTGAAGCTGAAAAAATTAGGGTATGCTCTTGGATTTTAAATGAATAGCAGTGCATAGCTGTGTAATGGACATTCATATAACTAATGATTACATATTATTCTACAGGCCATAGGTGCAAGGAATGTACTGAAATCGGTTGAAAAACAACGGGAGGCTCAGCAGCAACAGCTTCAGGCTCTGATTGTAGAAAAGAAAATGCAGTTGGAAAGGTAATCTGTAATCAGAGTCAGACTGCAAATATTGTCTTCTTAAAGGAAAAGATCACCCCAAAAAATGAATATATTGCTGGGAATTTACTCACCCACGTCAGGCCATCCTGTTTATCAGAACAGATTTTGGATTATTTAATTATATCACTTGCTCACCAATGGATCACCTGCAGTGAATGGTTGACATCAGAATGAGAGTCCAAACAGCTGATAAAAACATCTCAGTATACCACTAGTAATCCTTAAACATGTTTATATCTGTGTACATCTCTATAGACAATAAATATTATGGATAGAGGACTCGTATTTAAGATGGAAGCAATGATTTGAATTTTAAAATATCATATACGTTTGTAATTAGCAAATTGATACCAGACTGAGGTTGTGTGGATTGTAATGATGTTATTATCACCTGTATGTACTGTTTCTGACGGCACCCATTCACTGCAGAGGATTCACTGGTGAGCAAGTGAAGAAGTGTTAATTTTTCCAAACCTGTTTTGATAAACTCCTCTACATTTTGGATGGCCTGAGTGGGAGTAAATTTTAAGCAAATTGTATTTTTGGTGAAGTATTCCTTTAATTCTTGACTGTTTGTTTTGCAGGTATCGAATAGAATATGAAGCTCTTCAAAAAGTCGAAGCAAAGCAGAGTGAATTCATTGATCAGTATATACTGCAGAAATAAGAGTGCTTTATTTCCTCTTTCTGTTAGACAAGAAAAGTGATGCTATGCATCTTGATTTACAATGACTTCCTAATAACTGAAGGGTCCCTAACGGTGTAAACTGAATCAACCAGTTAAAAGTTGACAACAGACATCTGTTCAGCCTCTGACTCTGTGGTGTTAACAGAGTGATATTTCATGACCAGTTCAAGGAAGTGCATACTTGTAATCTATCCAACCATAGATCGTAATATCAAATTAAAACTATTTATATACAAAATAACTTATTTATACTATATATGTAAATTTGTTTGTAAAACAAACTATGGGAAAATACAGTATTTGCATGTCACTGTAAATAATTCCATCATGAAACATCATCAGGTAAATAGTTTATTTTTTGTATGATTTGTATTTTAACTGCTGTTTGTGGCTTGAACTCATTCAGTGAAGCATTTTTATTGCCTGCTCATGGGCCAGAACCAAAATATTTTTTCTGTAGAAGTTTAGGAAAACTATTTAAAACAAAATTAATTTATTGTTTGTTTATATTTACCATTTAGATCATCGAGTGTGTAACCTCAATATGCAACAAACTTCATAAAGATTTGAAGAACATTTGAATAAAAATATATTTTGCATTAACGTGTTGTCATGATCAGTAAACAATTATATGATGTCAAAAAATTACTTTAAAAAACATGAAATAGATTAAAAGCTACATACAATTATCAGATGGCACATATTGAAATATTTCATCACATATAATCACTAGCAACAACTATAATGAATACATCCATCTATACGCTCATCATAAGATGAATCTATAGAAGGGATGAACTCTCTATCTTTGTTTCTTGGACTTTGAGGAAGCGTTTCCTTTCAGAGAGGTTGAGTTATACGTTGAGCTGAAGAGCATGGTAAGCAGTATCATGACCGGGATGATGAGGTACGGCGCATAAATGGACACCAGGGTCAGACGTTCCTTCAGAGTTTGGGGTCCTGGATGTGGCACCAGTGGAAAGTTATAAAAAAGGACGTGGCTTAAAATGGGGATTAGAGTAGTGGCCACATGAACAGAATAAATGATTGCTGGAGTCCTGATCCATTTGCAGCCACCTATTAAATAGACAAATACATCAATAAGCAGGAATAATGTGACAACAGTAACTGGTCTCCACTGAAACAAGTGATTCACCACTAGATGCCACTCTTGTGATATTTAAAACGGATTCTACAAATCATTAACACCCATTATCACGTTTTAGTCAAACACCACTGACCCTTCATGAAGGCGTATGCAGCAATTGGGAAAAAGGGCAGCTGCACGAGAGCCTCGCAGAATACAAAAGATCTGAACCACACAGGAGGGTCCATTATCATCGGATCCTTGAACTCAGCAGCATACCACTGCAGTAGGGCTTTCAGCTGTAAAGCAAGCACTCCATTTTATTTTCCTGAGAAAGATTTACATGTAACCTAGATATATCATATGGCTCCATATGTGACAAACACAAGAGTGTGCAGCACAAAGTGCAAACTTACCTCGGATGGATACAGATGTTCAGGAAGTAAAGGTTGAAGATCAACCATGAGAGTAATTGGAATGTGGGACAAAAAGTAAAAGAAATATATGATTTCTAAAACGCGAAGAAACATTTTGGTTAGCGTTTCCTCCGTCAGTAATTCACCAGAAGAAGTAGACGTCGTCAGTGGTCAGTGTGGAGTAGCGTGTTACTCCTCTGTTTCTGGTTGGTCCTTCAATGCAGTCGTTTCTAATCTTTGTCTTCCCATTGGTCCCGTCGGCTCGGTTGATTCTGAAGGGGGCGGGTTCGTGATCGCACATTGGCTCATGGAGCGCAACCACAAGCCTGACTGAAATTACCATAGCAACTAGAGTTTTGATAAAGATGATTCCACATTAAATTATGAATTTGCAGTGTGACAATAGAGAAAAACGGACCTAACACTCCTACATTTAACATTAAATTACTGTTTAATTATGTAAACATTATTACATGTTGACTGATAAAATGTATTTTTATTACTGCAAATTAACTTTTGCTTTTATTACAATTACGAAAACTGATATAAAACAATTTTATTGGTCAATTATTATTATTTAAATAATAGCATGTTTATCACATCGAACACTCACTTTTTTTAGATTGTTGTTTGGAAAATTATCATTGAACACATGTCAAGAATACTATAATTTGTTCTTTAGAGTTGCGTTATGTCTTCCTGCTTTACAAATGCAGCATGTATAGAATATAAATCTTTAAAAACATTTTCCAAAAAGTATGCCTGCACACAATTAGGAGTTACACGAGAACAATGATGAAATAACTGCTACAAAATTCTCATAGAATTAAAAAGTTAGAAGTTATATATATTTTTTAATTCACTTTTCTCTTGCATTCATGATCCTTTGGTTGTCAACGTCCACATAATCCTGCAAAATATTAATGTTTTATCACTTATCTATAGGACAAAGGTAACGTTTAAAAAGTAGATCAAGGATGAATATGACTCACCCCATCACGCTCCACGATACTCTCCAGGATCTTGACAATGTGTGTAAATGCAGGTCTAGATGTGTAGGGATCCAACCAGCAGTCTTGCATGACATTTTCTCTACATTTTAAAAAGGAAATACAAAGAATATTTTGTGTGTGTGTGTGTGAATGTAAAACAAAACTTTTTTTTCAGACTACTTCTGTCACTCACATTTCTGGACGGCAGGTATCTGGTACAGTGTTCCTATAACCAGCACAGATACTATACACCACTTGCTCAGATGTGTTCAGATCTGGATACGGCAAGGTGCCTGTGAAATATAAAAATTCAGTATTTGTTATTTATTCTTAAAAAATTTTTAACAAAATTTTTCAAATATCTCAGACATTTCTTACCGAATGTCTGCATTTCCCACAGCAAAATGCCAAATGCCCAGACATCTCCCTTAGAGCTGTAGTAGTTGTTCCTGAAATATTCTGGAGGATACCAGCGCAGCGGCACACGCTCCTATGAGATCACATTCATTTCATTGAGCAATGAGCTATGAGGATGTGGGGACGGACTGGTGCGATTTGTTCACCTTGTATTGTTTTTTTCTGCTGCTGTGTCTGCTCCTCATACGGGTCAAGTCTCTGGCCAGGCCGAACTCTGCTACCTTCACCTCCCATGGGAATTGGCTCACCAGAATGTTCCTTAAAGCAAGGTTGCTGTGCACCACCTGAATAATATGCAGAAAGCATTTGAAATCATTCTTTCCATTTATGTTTATAGTGTAAATATGACTCTCTGTTTGTTTAACAGAACAGCTGTTTTATGTTTGTGGCAGATGGTGATACCATTTTGGAGTGTAAGTGCTCCATGGCCAGGGCGATGTGGTAGGACGCGATGGTGAACTGGCTCTGCAGTTCAGGGTCAGCAATCAGTTCATCTTTGTGTTTCTGAACAAAACTGCGGAGGGTTCCGCAACTTATGAACTCCATGAGCAGCATATACGGCTCTGAGGAAACAAGACAGTGTTTTGGTCACAAGATGGAAACAACTACATTATTTAAGCACAAGTTTAGTACAAATTTTCTTGGATGAATGATAAATAAATAATAATAGTAGAATTGGAGAGGGAATGCTTGTTACATTGCAACTTTCAAGTACAAATGGATTCATTCATTTATATTGTTCCCTTGTTTTAGTTAAGTCGTAACCATCATTTAAGAATTTGTTCTCGTTCTAGTAATTCCTGGTCACAAGTTAAGGACTCATTCCCATTGTAATCTGTGGGCACAAATGAATTATTAATTCCATTGTTTTAGTAAATCGTGGCCACAAATTAAGAGTTCGTTCCCTCTTTTTAGTAAATCGTGATACCAAATTAAGAATTCCTTCCCTCATTTTAATAAATCGTTGCCACAAATTAAGAATTTCTTCCCTCGTTTTAGTAAATCGTGATACCAAATTAAATTAAATTAAATGTGTTCATTTAGCAGACGCTTTTATCCAAAGCGACTTACAATGCATTCAGGCTATCAATTTTTACCTATCATGTGCTTCCGGGGAATCGAACCCCCAATCTTGCACCTGATAGCGCAATCCTCTACCAATTGAGCTACAGGAACACTCTTAACACATTAAGAATTCCTTCCCTCGTTTTCGTAAACTGTGGCCACAAATGAATAATTCCTTCCCTATTTTTAGTAAATTGTGATAAATTAAGAAAGTGTTCCCTCATTTTAATAAATTGTGGCCACAAATTAAGAATTACTTCCCACGTTTTAGTAAATTGTGATACCAAATTAAGAATTCGTTATCACGTTTTAATAAATTGTGGCCACAAATTAAGAATGAGTTCCCTCGTTTTAATAAATTGTGGCCACAAATTAAGAATTCGTTACCACGTTTTAATAAATTGTGGCCACAAATTAAGAATGAGTTCCCTCGTTTTAATAAATTGTGGCCACAAATTAAGAATTCGTTACCACGTTTTAATAAATTGTGGCCACAAATTAAGAATTCGTTACCTCGTTTTAATAAATTGTGGCCACAAATTAAGAATTCGTTACCACGTTTTGATAAATTGTGGCCACAAATTAAGAATTCGTTACCTCGTTTTAATAAATTGTGGCCACAAATTAAGAATTCGATACCACGTTTTAATAAATTGTGGCCACAAATTAAGAATGAGTTCCCTCGTTTTAATAAATTGTGGCCACAAATTAAGAATGAGTTCCCTCGTTTTAATAAATTGTGGCCACAAATGAAGAATTCGTTACCACGTTTTAATAAATTGTGGCCACAAATTAAGAATGAGTTCCCTCGTTTTAATAAATTGTGGCCACAAATTAAGAATTCGTTACCACGTTTTAATAAATTGTGGCCACAAATTAAGAATGAGTTCCCTCATTTTCGTAAGTGTGATACCAAATTAAGAATTCGTTCCCACGTTTTAATAAATTGTGGCCACAAATTAAGAATTAGTTCCCTCGTTTTAGCAAATCGTGGCCACAAATTAAGAATTCCTTCCCTCGTTTTAGTAAATTGTGGCCACAAATTAAGAATTACTTCCCACGTTTTAGTAAATTGTGATACCAAATTAAGAATTCGTTATCACGTTTTAATAAATTGTGGCCACAAATTAAGAATGAGTTCCCTCGTTTTAATAAATTGTGGCCACAAATTAAGAATTCGTTACCACGTTTTAATAAATTGTGGCCACAAATTAAGAATGAGTTCCCTCGTTTTAATAAATTGTGGCCACAAATTAAGAATTCGTTACCACGTTTTAATAAATTGTGGCCACAAATTAAGAATTCGTTACCTCGTTTTAATAAATTGTGGCCACAAATTAAGAATTCGTTACCACGTTTTGATAAATTGTGGCCACAAATTAAGAATTCGTTACCTCGTTTTAATAAATTGTGGCCACAAATTAAGAATTCGATACCACGTTTTAATAAATTGTGGCCACAAATTAAGAATGAGTTCCCTCGTTTTAATAAATTGTGGCCACAAATTAAGAATGAGTTCCCTCGTTTTAATAAATTGTGGCCACAAATGAAGAATTCGTTACCACGTTTTAATAAATTGTGGCCACAAATTAAGAATGAGTTCCCTCGTTTTAATAAATTGTGGCCACAAATTAAGAATTCGTTACCACGTTTTAATAAATTGTGGCCACAAATTAAGAATGAGTTCCCTCATTTTCGTAAGTTGTGATACCAAATTAAGAATTCGTTCCCACGTTTTAATAAATTGTGGCCACAAATTAAGAATTAGTTCCCTCGTTTTAGCAAATCGTGGCCACAAATTAAGAATTCCTTCCCTCGTTTTAGTAAATTGTGGCCACAAATTAATAATTAATTAATAAAAGACTATGTCAGTGAGTTTTGCACAGGCAAGATCTAGTCTATATATTGTACCGTCTAGCTGCAAGGATCCATTTAAAGTTTATTAGAGTAAAATAATACTGAAGTGCAGCAGCATGTCTTACGTTCCACTGTATTCCAGTCCAGCAACTGCATCACATTTTTATGATACGCCAGCTTTCTCATAATAGACACCTCATTTTCCATCTGCTTTGAGGTGATACCTGGAAAACAACAGCAGATCTGAACAACTGCTGGATCATTATGGAGACATTCACGCATTTTGGTACAAAAAATAACTTGTTTTGAAAATGCATTTAAGTAACAGAAATATTTTTGCATGTCGTTTTGAACCTTCTTTTCCAATTTTACAAATGACCAGTGAATGGCCATTACATGTCCCCCTTATGATCCTTGCTTTGTAGAAGGCTCCTTCTCTACCCGCCTTTATGAGCTGAATAAGGCTCAGGTCTCCTTTTGTGAACCGAGGAACCTAAAGATAATTTCTTAATGTTACACTGTAGGAGCATTATACAGTTAGTCAATCGCATTTCATAGTTGTGATGGATTTAATATACATTTATAAAACACATCAACACATGTTTAATTCATCTAGTAAAATTTTTAAAATAAAAAAATTAAGAGAATAGAAAAATAAAGAGAATAGTAAACCTGTAGTGGAGGCTTCCAGGGAAATCTGCAGCTCAATTTACTTTGTTGTCTCTGTAAAGGGTCCTCTTTAGTACGATCCGGTAGTTCAGGAATTTTCAGGACATCAGGAGATGGAGAATCTTGGGAAGGTACCTGGGGAATCACAGCCGGCCTCCTTTGCCTCAGCTCCCGTATGGTCTTCTTCATTGACCGATACCTGAGGAGTGAAACAGAAACAAAATTTGGAATCTGTTACTTTGTTTTTTGTTATTATAAATATTACTGCAATAATTATTTAGAAACTGTAAATGGTCATTTTAATGGTAGTGTGCTATTATACACACAGACACAGACACACAGATAACTTGATATTAATTTAAATATTAAATATATATATATATAAACTTTAATATTTAAATTAATATTAAGAACTATTATTAGATTCAAATTTTAAAAGGTTTGTTTAAATTAATAATAATAAAAATATGTTATATACTTGTTTAGGCAAAGGCATCCGAGTACAATCATGAAGAACATGGTAACAGCATAGATGCAGATTAGAATTGTGTGTCCAAAATCGATATCTGTAAAAGGAGAAAAAGAAGATTTATGCGATGGCCATCAAAGTTAAATAAACTACTGTCCATTTTCATACAGTACATTTATTCAGTAAAAAAAAAAAAGGCCTGTATCTGTCACCTAATTCGATAAAAGCAGAAAAATGTATACAAACACACAAACACACGCATATATATATATATATATATATATATATATATATATATATATATATATATATATATATATATATATATATAGACACACACATACATATAGTAGCCATTGAAAAAAAACAACTTACTGATCCCATTAAAATAAGGTGAACTGTTATTTGTCATAATAACACCAAAAGCATCACATGTTTTAAAAAAATCTGAGCGAGATGTTTCATCGGAACTGAAAAGAAAGACAAAAAAAAAATTATTATTCATTTTAAATGAAATTAAATATTTTGAAAATACCTTGATTGTCAGCCAGGAAACGTTATATTTTAAAATGTAAGACATGAAAAGCAAACGTGTTAAAAACGTTTTGTCACCTTGTAGAAAAGACGATTAAAATAGCAGGTCCCCAGGTTGAACTCATTATGCAATGCACCCCATTGTCTAACCTTCTTCTGCATGAGACAATACTGTGCGAGCATGCATGAAGACCACTGAGGCTAAGGTGCTCTTCTGAACAATACGCAACATTTCTTCATTGCCTGTGGTTTAGAGCAGAATTCTATAAGTAGCACAGCATGCAGGTCGACACACATCCTGACTACAGCATGCTAGTCACAATTTATAAAGTGTGAAACTGTTCAAACCACAATGTGCGAAAAGGTATTGAGGCGATTCTCAGTAGCTTAATTTGTATATTTCATTCAAGGGAAATAGTCTTGCAGGAAAATATTGTGTCAGGCAAGTGGAAGAGTCCTACAAAAGGTTAGTTTAAATGTCAAATGCGGCTTGAATTCAAGGAAATAGGTCTGACTGATGGCAGTGGACTCTATAGACCCCTACAGAGAGGGACGTGTGTGGTTTCCTCTTTGCTGCTGGAAGAAACACCTCACATCATTCACCAGCAAATAAACACAGATGAGAAGAACTTGCATTTGGCTGCATTTAATTTGTTTCTTGAATAACTGTTACAGATCAACAGTATCACTCCATATACAACTACAAGTACATTTGTACAGTTCATTTTCAAATACATCATTTTCATTGGCGTATTTACAAACCATTTATGTACATTTGTCAGTGCAATGTCAATTTTTTACAAAATAAAGTTCATTAAATTAATACATCTCTAGCAGTTCATCAAAATTAATTTAACGTAATTAGGACTAACAACATGGACAAAGACACACATCAGTAGTTCATTGCACTACTTGAAAAGAGATCATTTTGCCATTTTAATAAATTATCCCTATATAAAAAAAATAATTAGTGAATATTTAAAACATGTCTGGGGTTTCAGAAACATTTGTTACTGTAATTGTAATTGCGCAAAAGGCCAAGAGAACAGTGAAATTATATTTTGATTTTGGATGTTAAACATATCTATGTTTATTTTAACATTAAAATACCTAAAAAATGTTTACAGTCCATACATCATATTTGCATTACTCTTTATGATGATTAATAATCGCCTTACAGTAATACAGCTGTGTTTATTTGACGTTTCTTTTTTCAACAGGCATAAACCTTTCTTTTCAAGGCAAATTTAGTTTGAATATCCATGACATGGAAATCGGAGAAGTACAGCAGCAAAATGCGAATGATTCCCGATGATTTCCAAGGGTTTAACGCACTCTCACAGGAGGAGCTCATTCGGTTGATGAGTTGCTGCAAAATAAGAGCCTTACAATATTTCATTCATCTTTTCACAGTGGTAATTAAGATGGGATCTCTTATAAAGAGTCACTTAAGAAATGCTACTAATAACCTGGAACACCCTCCGACACAGACGTCCAGAACGGTCAGCAGTTTAGTGAGAAGAATGCTGTTTTCTAAAAGCAAAGGTTGTGAAATATTTCTCTGTGCTAATACTGTTCACACAACAAACCTCTAATGCTCTAATCTAACAGTATGCAATGCTTCCCGTAAGCTATGAACATGACCAGTTGAACACTTTGGCTTGGACAAGCAGTCTCTCTGGTAAGAAAACATTGTTTAGATATGCATCTGGTTGCCATTTTTGTCACTGGGGTCCACAGTATTTTGCAAAGCAAAAAAATACAGTGGTAACAGGAAAACGTGTAAAAGCTGCGCATTTGTGGTTTGATCAGACAGCTGAGACTAAAGCTGTAAGCGAATGCGTTTCATTAAAGTGAACAATTGCATTAAAAAACTGATAAAAATAAATGTATAAAAAGAAAAAAATAAGAAAGAAAAAATAAGGAGAGTAATATATTAACTATTCTAAAGAAAAATGAAGCCTGAAAGTAACCATCTTGAGATTTAAAACTAAAATCAACAAAAATAGTATGTGCATAATTTGGCAGCGGAGGATTGGGAGGATATTTTATTAATTAGTAGAAACATTCTACTAAAGTCAAAAGTGAATTTGGTTTATAAAGTAGAAGTAATTTTAACTGCCCTCAGGTGATAGAATACTGTCACTCTGATTTTCTGATCAGTTGGCCAACTGCGTAAGATGTGAGGTAGTGTATGGAACTTACTCAAGAAAAAAACAAAAAAGCAATCTACTTTGACAAAACTAAGACCAATGCCATCTCCACTGTTGATTTCCTACTTAACCTGTTCTGTCAAGTAGCATTCTGAATATTAGCAACATAGAAGCATAAGCTCTTGTTACATGATTTCTGGATTCACCTGTATGGGCTGGCACGTGAAAGAGCAGTTTTGTCTGTCTGGTAATGGTGATATCAAGGGACTGGCTATTTGTTTGCTTGGCAACAATCACATGATCGCTACAGTTCTCTGCGACTCACTCATTCAGTCTCTCCCTCATGTATCTGAAGTGTCAGGTACCTCTATTCTGAAAGCGCAGTCAGCGGCGGTCTTGTGCCTGTCGGCTAACTGATATTTTGTGCTTTCACAAATGATGGTCCTCTGGGGCGACGTAGCCGTTTCACTTCTCATTGCACTGGCATACTGACAGCCCCAGTGTCTTTGATGTGGAAGAGCATGGCATCACTGCAGCACACAGTACTTCTTGTAGTCAGATTCAAAGTCTTCGTCCATGCTAGTGGTGTCTGCCATCTTTTTGCCCTCTGTTTTTGGCAGAAACTGTGAGTAGTCCACTCCCTGTTGCTCATAGAACAGGATGTAGGCCGAATCTGTGTCAATCTCGTCCGAGTGAACTTCCTGAAGACGACAAGAAACAGTTTGTTTTAGTTGTTGCGCAATACTTCTGGTTTTGTCACGCAACCAGTCTTCTAGTCAACACCAAGGCAAGAGAAAGCTTAAGAATATAAATTTCAATGTTAACATCACACTACTTCTACTGAAAACATTTTTCAATATTCAACCCAAATTAAATTAAATTTTTCATAGTTTCAGTAGTCAACTTAAGTGCAAAGGAAATTTTAGAAATATGAATCCAATGTATAGTCCTCTATATTAAACACACTATTTATTTTATTTATTTTATTTATTTTATTTGAATTAAATTTTATTTTATTTTTCAGTAGTCAACACCAGTGCAAGGGAAATTTCAGGAATATAAATCCAGTGTTGATACCACAGAACTTATATTAAACAAACTTTTCAATTCATTTAAACTTAATGTTGAGCTTTCCGAATTCAGCTGGTAATTACTACGACAGATACTGCAGAAAGGTTGTAGAGCTCAATTTGTTAATTTTACTATTCATTTAACAACAAAGAACTGTTCGTTTTGATATCTCTACTTCGTTGAAGCATTTTCTATTTTTGTCGATATGTTTTATCTCTGTGCAATAAGAATGCTAAATAATGGAAACAAATGAGATGTGGAAGAATAAAGAGAGTTAAGATCTTACCTTGCAGCTGCTGTCGTTATAACAGTACCATTTTTCATTGGGGTTTTTGGCATAGGTCACATAGTGCCCCCCTCCCATTATTCCTGAATGACACTGAAAGAAAAACAATAATAACAGTGTCAAAAAAGCTGTTTACAAAAGCAATCAATGCACAACGAAACACTTAGACAAGAATCACTTACTGAGATTGCATATAAATTGTACAGGGGCTCCAGGCAGATGTCATTTCTTTGGTGAGGGGTGTCCAGGTCTGCACTGACGTCCGAGTGTCCGTTACTCTGACTGCTCTCTTGTCCCAATCCATTCACCATGATGACATCACAGTCATTGCTTGAGGCGTCCAGTGACCAGGAGTCTTGTGCATTTGCATCAGATGTGATCTGATTCTCCCCATCCATCACTGTGCCCTGCTCCAACTCGGTCTCGCTCTCCTTGCTGCTGTTACAGGCATCCAAGTTTTCTTTGCTGTTGCAGAGTCGATGTCGACTGCCCAGCTGGGGAAGACGCAGACGTCCCTGTTTCCGCCCTGTATTCCTGGGGCTGCTTCCAGGGCTGCTGTTTTTGCTCATTGGGCTGCCCACCCTCCTGATGGAGCATGGGGTGCCTGAAGCAAAAATGCAATTATTAAAGAATCTCATGTCTCATGATTCAAAAAGGTCTGCAGAAAGAGAAAAGAGAGAGAGAAACCGACCTCTTCCAGAAGTGGGAGGACTGGCCACTGTAGTAGTGGAGATGGAGGACACAGAAGAGTCTCCTCTCTCCAGCCGCTGGAGCTCCTCTACCAGGGATTCGCTCTGCAGGCTCTGTAGGCTGCCCATGCTTTGAGCCACCTCCCGTGGGGCCAGGAACGCACTGGGGTCAAAGCTCTCACGTGGAAACTTCACAATCTTCTGAGACTTAATCCAGCGACCGTTGACAAACTGGAAGCGTTTCAAATGAACAATCTGAAAAATGATACAACAAAAAAAATATTTCAACCACACATTACAAAGGGCAACTTGCAATGATGCATAATAATTCAATAATTCAAGTTTAAGAGACATGCAGATTTATTCCTACAGAAAAAGAGAAAATGGAAATCTTTTGTGATTCTGACCAGTACGGGAGGCAGCCTCCAGAGGTCCAGCTTCTTGGTGGCCAGGCGGTGGGTCTTACACTTGGAGCAGTAATACAGCTCATCCTCTCCCAGCTCTTCTTCACTGGTGAAGGCTTTCAGACAGCTGTCCAGACTGATGGGCTCTGCCTGAGCGCGCCGACTCTGCTCAACGCTGGGATGCTCTTCCACTATCTGCCCACAGAAACATTAGCAATTAATTACCCAACACGCATTAACAGAATGAAATTATAACTACTCAAACACTAAGAGGTCTGGACATATATAGTCATATATGTGTATAGGACATATATAGACCTACCTGAAAAACACTTTATTTAATTTGTGTCCTTATTATTTAAGGAAGACTGCTTACTTGTAATTTTTTATTCAATTTAAAAGTTTGAAATCAAGCTATCTTGTGTTACTGCAATACAATTACCCCACTGTAAAATCAAAAATGCACTAGAACACACTGGACAGACTACAGCCGATGCCCAACTAGAATGTACTAGCTCTGCCCTGGCGCGAAAGATCTTAACTCTTCCACACCAGCAGGTGGCAGCAGTCTGTATTCAGCGTTCAAACAGAGAAACCAGAAGTGATAGAACTGTGGATATATAAAGCAAGCCACGCTTTTACTATTGTTTACACCAGCTGCACTCATTATTAATGGATCTGTGTAGCTATTTTTCAATCATGTCTGCTGAGCTGCAAATGGCACTGGCATTGTCAGCTTTTGTCAGTTCCAATTTTCTTGTGCACTAATTCGCTAAGTTGAATAGCCAATCAGAGTTCTCTTTCTCACCGTCAAGCTCCGCTGCCAATTTGACATGCAGAATCGGCTGAAAAACAGCTGACAGCAACTAACTAGAATCAACTGTGCGGAACACACTTAAAAAAAAACTAAAGCCAACCGACACTCAAAAACCACCCGAGATTGGCCGACGGCCAACCATCAGCTCAGTGTGTCCTGGGCTTAAGGGATATTTCAAGTCCTGCGGTGCATCGTCAGACAGTAACAAAGACTTCGACCTTCACACAGGGACAAAACTTGAACTGACTGAAATACTTAAAGGACTCTTACAGTATCCTTATAGCACTCACCCTTTCCTGAGAGGTCTGATAACGAAGGTGCAGGGCGGTGGGGTCCCAGTCTACAGCAATGTAGGCATTCCCCAGTGACGCTCTGTCTTCATTACAGTCCACTGTGCAGCCTCTGCAGAACCTGGCAAAGTCACCGACATACCTTGTCAGTCATGACAACCCAAACTGCAGTGTGAGATATAAGCATGCACAACCGCTGAACCTAAATGGCTTACCTGTACCAGGGACACCAAGCACAGGAATTACCATCTTTCTGCACCACCCGCAGAGTGAAGGGGTACTGGTAGCCCATACTGTCATCACTGGAAGAGAGTATGACATGTCACATAACTGAGTAAGGACCTCTACTGTACACATGTAGAGACACCACATTGAAAATATGGGATTAAAAAAAAAAAGTTCACAGTTTTAATACATTTTAAGAAGTTTACTTACACATTTTGGACAAAAGAAACGTTTTGATGTAAAATGAATAAGAAATATTTAAGATTCTGGACTATTTTCTATTCACCTAGGTCACTTTTTGAAACGAGCTAGGAAAACTTACATTTTCAACTATTCAAATTTGTAATGATTTTTAGTCTGTCACAGGCAATTGTAGTTGCATTTTCAATCAATACATTTCTGAAATTATCCTTTGACTATGTTCTGGCCTGCCATCTAGTGGCAATATTATTTTGGCCCAATGCCAAACTTACTTGACCCATGGCATAGAGATTTAGAATGATTTCTCAAGGATGATGTGACACTAAAGACTGGAGTAATGGCTGCTGAAAATTCAGCTTTGACATCAAAGGAATAGATTGCAAATGACAAAAATAAATGAAAATAGTAACAGTTATTTTAGATTGCAATATTATTATTTTTTTTACAATATTACTGTTTTACTGTATTTTTGATCAAATAAATGCAGCCTTGGTGATGACAAAAGAATCCTTTTAAAAAACGTTTAAAAAATCTTGCTGACCATAAATTTGTGAATTGTACTAATTCAAACCTTTGGCAAAAAAAAATAAAAACAAACAAAAAAATTCATCAAGATAATCCTTGTGAGCTGCAGATGCCACTGACCAGTCTTGAGCATGGTTGCTGGCTTCCTGTGGAGGCAGAGGGCTAGCAAGTCTGGAAACCTGGATCCACACGGCATCATACAGGTCCCTCTTACTCGTGTGAACGGTGCAAGGCACAATCAGTGGCATACCAAACAGACTGGGCCTGTTCTTCTGAGAGGACAGGAAGTACAGCTCTGTCCGCATCTGAGGGGACAGACCTTCCACTTAGGATGCTTTTGACCATCATGTGAAGTCGAACAGTGAATATATCAGTAAATCCTCACCATCTTTCTGTGCATGGCAATGATGTAGCCAATAAGTGCCCAGTCTTGCACGGGCACGGCAAAGCCATTAGGAATACCATTGGCGAGGGGCTTCTCTGGGGTGCAGGGGACCACTGTGCTGGGCATGCCATTAGGAATCAGGCTAGTCTTTCCAATGTTATTGTTCCCTGCTGTCCCATTGGCCATAAGTGGTTTTTCTAAAGGAGACGTTTTTGGGTCAATGACAAAGCAAAACTTAAAATTAGCATATTACTTACTCAACCTCAGGCCATCTGAGACGTAGATGAGTTTGTTTCTTCATCTGACCGGATTTGGAGAAATTCAGCATTAAAATTAAATTAAATAAAAAATTTAATTGATGCATTTATCAGACGCTTTTATCCAAAGCGACTTACAGTGCATTCAGGCTATCAATTTTTACCTATCATGTGTTCCCGGGGAATCGAACCCCCAACCTTGCGCTTGATAGCGCAATGCTCTAGCAATTGAGCTACAGGAACACTACATCAGGATTACTTCATGATCTGGTCTTGCATTACATCACTTTACATCACCAATAGATCCTTTGCAGTGAATGGGTGCAGCTTTTAACTTCAGAAGACATTAATTGATGGACTAGAGTCATGTGAATTACCTGTGGATTACTGTGATGTTTTTATCAGCTATTTGGACTCTCATTCTGACGGCTCCCATTCACTGCAGAGGATCCATTTGTGAACAAGTGATGTAATGCTAAATTTTGACAAAGATACAAACTCATCTACATGGTGGACTGCCTGCTGGTGAGTACATTTTCAGCAAATTTTCATTTTTGGGTGAACTATTCCTTTAAGGAAATATAGAGATGCAATCAATCTTTTGTTACCTGTTATCACTGGGGAGGTGACTGAGGTGGGTGAGCCAGGCACAGGGATCTCAAATGCACAGAGAAAGCCATTCACAGAGTGTCGCACCTTTTGGTTGTCTTGAGGAAAGTTCTAGACCAAAAGACAAGCATTTGTTTAAAAGCCAGGCAACATGGATTGCATCAACAACAGTCTCTGATTTGGAGAGTTGAGCTGACCTTGATGTTGGATGTGTGAACCTCAGCCAGTAGAATCTGCTCAGGTTTCAGGCTGCACAGCTCACTCAGCTGTTTCTTCAGGCCCATGTACTTCTCATCCATGTTGAGACGGAGCCCGTACCGCACCGGAGTGGAGCCGTCAAGTTTGATAACTGCAAGTCGAAAAAGCTTTTATGTAAGACTGGAGTATCTGCTGATGGTTTGGCTTATCTGAAATGTTTATGTTTTCTCTCTGCTTGGCTTCACCTGTGATTTCTAAGTGCATGGAGCTGTCCATGGGAAGCGGCAGTGACAGGAAGTTAAAGGGGTCGAAGCGGGCACTGATATGGCCACAGGTCTTGCACTTCACCTGGGACCTGAGCTGCCCATGGAAGAGGTCGACCACGATAGAACGATTTCTCCTCAAATGGTTTTCCCAGGCCTGCAATTAGAAACACGTAGGAGTGCTTAGCTGATGTGTTGAGCCTGCCAGGGGCTAAAGAACAGTAGTTTGACACTGACCTCTGTGGCCACTTCATGATCTGGCCGTCCATCGCTGTCCTTGAGCTCCACGTATGGCTTCTCATGCACACGATTCAAGTCTTCGTGAAGCCCATCCAACAGGAAGGCCAAAAGCTCCTGGGAGTCTTGCTGCTGGAAGCCGTTGAATCTTGGGGCATACTTTGCTATCGTCCACTACACAAATGTTTTCAAGAAAACGGCATTAAGAATTTTAATGGAAACATCTGGGTTTGATGCTCATGATTATAAAGATGTTAAAAACTCACTCTGAGTTTCAGAGGTGCAACGTTCTTCTGGGTGCCGCTCCAGAGTTCCTGTACCAAATCCCCATAGCATTTGGCCATGTGACCACGCATTCCTATTGGATTGGTTCTGTCAAGGCAAGACACAGCTCACTGGTCAATAGGTATGGCAGATATCACAGAAGCCACTTTCAAACCAAGCAGTTTTCTGCTGACCAACATAGCGTGACCAGCTCAAACGTAAGCAGCTTCTTAGCCTCGCACAAAACTCCAGACTGTGCAGATCCCAGTTGAAATGACTGGATTTCACCCACAAAATTTTCATTTACACATTAAAAATGGCAATGACCAAGTCTCCGTACCTGTTAAGCTCATAAAGGTGTCGCCCTGAGATAAAGTACTCCGTGAGGGACTTGGTATTGCTTACACACTGAATACTGGAGTTCATGAAGCATGTGTTTCCCAGGTTACTCAAACCTGTGGCACCTTTCTCGGTAGGAACTACAAGAGAAATAGCAACATTTATACACAATTATAATAGATTGAAGGTTTAATTCAATTTAGACTACACTGGCACAACAACTTGAGTACTATCTCCAATTAAAGTCCAATTCCTCAGTATTTCATCGAGTTCGATGGCAACATTGGGTGTCTTTAAATGTCACAGCTGATGTCTGTCTTGATATGATTTATATATTGCTTTATGTAATTGCTTCTTGGACTTTTGCTGCTTGCAGCCCTGTGTTATAAATCTTCCTGATATGTGCTTTGATAAAAGAAACCGGCCTAAAGAACTGCACTGTAGTGCCATCTAAGCAAGGTCATTCTCAGATAAACATTTTGACATTTGTAGATGGCTTGGCTATCCTCCAATATGCATCGATTTTTCCAACACTTTCCATGACCTCTGACATTACCTTTGTGTCTGTCGATTTTGCTGCTGTTTGCGATGAAAGACATTTCCTCTGGCCAGCTCATATCTTTGTTTCGAACTGGAGAGAGGGAAAGACATATTAATCATTTTTCCTTTTCTATCAGTACAGCCAAGCATGCTTTGCAATTTAATCCACACAGCTCAGCAAATGTGAAATGAGATAAATTTTTAATTAAGACAGATAAATGTCACAGACTTACCCTCAATGACTAAGTGCTGTTCGTCTAGAATTTTCAAACTTTCTAAAGTGTGATCTTCATCGTCCAGGAGAGTGAGGTAATTCTGATAAAAAGACAATTAGCCAACATTAGTATTAAATATATTGCATGTATCATGAATTATTTAAGACCTCAATTAAAATTCGAGTTTTGTGGCTTGTAGTTTTAGATCTTTTAGGAGTAAATAACTTTTGAAAATATATTACGTATATTATGTGAACACAGGAATGAGGATTTTGTAGCATTTCCTCCCAGTTCAATGCTGTGAGGTGACATTGGTCTCTTTATAATGAGGGCAGATTTGCATATGAATGTCTTTGATCAGAGTTTGATGTTCTTCAGTATCTGTTAAGGAGGTCCCCACCTCACTGTTGTAGAGCCAGAGGCGCATGTCCTCTTCTTTGATGCGTAACCTCTGGGACAGGTAATCATGAATGTCTTTAATGGTGCCCATCCTGCTGAAACAGCCTGTGTATGCCAGCACCCGCTTCAGAGGGGCGTTCGGAGAAGGAACGTTTCCTGAGTTGGGAATGAAGCAGCCTTTAGCATTCTCTTTGTCACATGCAATAAAATATTTAAATACAACCCTTTTGAGCTTTTCCACCCTGCTGTGTTGTGATATATTATAAAACGAACTTTAAGCCACTGAGAATGTAAACTTAATTTAACCGACTGTGCTAAGTAAGTCGAGTAAAACTTTTATGATTTCGTTTTAATGCAGTAATGAGAAATTTAAAGTTTCAGCAAATCCATACATCCTGATATGCATGCTATTAAATCAACCTGTCACAATGAGCACACAGATATATATATCTATATAAATACCACACACACACACACACACACACACACACACACACACACACGTTTGTTTTTGTGAAAAGTGGGGACATCCCATAGGCGTAATGGTTTTTATAATGTAGAAACAGTATATTCTATCGCCCTTCACCAACCCTACCCCTAACCCTAACCCTCACAGGAAACTTTGTGTATTTTTACTTTCGCAAAAAAAACTCATTCTTTATGATTTATAAGCATTTTGAAAAATGGGGACATGGGTTATGTCCTCATAAGTCACCCTCTCCTTGTAATACCTGTGTCATACCCATGTCATTATACAAAGTTGTGTCCTGATATGTCACAAAAACATGCCCACACACACACACACACACACACACAATACCTGATCAACAGAATGATGATTAGTTGTAAGGTAGCAGCAAGAAAGGGCAAAGGTCATTTTCAAAGGGATCATTCGTCAATTCATTAGTCTGGGTGATTTAAATAAAAATCAAGCCGAATTAGTCAAATCTTGTAAAAAAAAAAAGAAAATACATTTAAGATTTGTACAGGAATTATTGATTTCATAGGAGACCAAAAAAAAAGATTTTTAAGACAGCAAAGCAAACAATTACAGGATCAGAGAGTGCCCATCTTTACCCACACCAAATAGTCTTCTGAGTCTGACAAAGCCATGACAGATTAAATTATTGCCTACCCACCTTCAAGGTGCAACAATAAGGAAGCCTGCTATTAGGTCAGCGCCCGCTATGACAATCACTTACATGTGTTTTTATGTTTCACAAACTTAAAGATTCGGATATATTTTTGTATGTATTCAACAAGGATTTATATTTAGCTGTCATGGAGTTACATTATTGTTTTTTGACTCAGATGATGACTTTAGGTGTTGGCATCAGGATTTGGCTCTTTAGTAATCCAGGCAGGTCATTTTGGTGAGACCGAGCTGGGTGTTTTAGGAGATTAGAGTAGGTTGTCAAGGCGGTGGAGGGAGCCTCTCTCTTGCTGCAGGCTTACGTTACCTCGGGGTATATGTGGAGGGAACATTCGCAGGCTGCTCATACCCATATTGACCCAGATGTTAGACTGAGGGCTGCGTGTGGCCGGTTGCTGACGCAGGAATAGAAGATAGCGGGGAAAGAGTTCCAGCTCTGGTTGATGTGTCGCTATAGACGTGATGACCTGAAGGAAGAAGAGACAGCAGAAGCACAATGGGGAGGTGCATGGGGCTTGACTATAATGGTGCACTTGCTTAAGAAAGAAACTATATTTGACTGAGAACTTAACACGCCAGATTCACATGACCATTATTTGAAATTTGGAAAGCTCCTTTTATAGTCGTTCTGCATTTAAAATGATTTTAAACCTCTATTGCATTATGACAAAAGTTTGATTTACTATTCATGCATGAAAATGACTTTATTACCACAATCAAAAACAAATTATATTATTTTATTATATTTTAATATTATATATATTTTGTTATATTATAAATATATACAAAAACTTTGTGCTGCCAAAATTATAAAATAATACTTTCAATGACCCTAAATTATTTGTTTTATAATTAATTATAATTCATTTTTATTCACAATATTTAACAAATATTTTAAAGTTATAAAAAAACAAAACAAAAAAACAGCTATTTTTCATATTTACAAATTGTAATTGTAAATTGTAATTCTTCTGTTTAATTATAAAAATGTTTTATAATGAATATTTTTTAAGGGGGAAGAATCAATGAAAAATGATTTCTTAGTTCATCCTTCACATGATGCATCATCTCAATAAAAGATTTTAAATCACCTCCAGAATGTTACCTTTTTACTGTTTATTTGAAGACATCCCATCATTATTAATAATTTTAAGGCTATCTGATATGAATCGTGCTTGCAAAGTAAAGAAAATGAGTTTGATAATGAGAGGCAACACTGTCCAACTGAGTGTTAGGTCACAACAGAAAAGCAAAATCTATGATCAGGAAACAAGTTTAGTAATATCTGACACTGTTCATGTGACACCTCATGACACGTCATTGGGAATATATTGTGTCAAAGCAAAAAAAACCAGAGCAAATGACATTCATTGTAGCATACATTAAAAGCCCATGGTGGCAAAACTGATGGGAGATGGCATACATACCGGTCGGGGCAGGCTGAGGTTGGCCCCATACCAGTGGTAAAGCGCCCTCCATACCGGCTCTGGCACAGTCTCAAAGTCCCGGCCAGACACCAGCTGTTGGGATTTCTTCAGCAGGCCTCCCTCCATAGTCACTGTGGGCGCCTGGACAAAACAGAATCGCTCACTCAAAGGAAGTTCATATTGACAGCAATTTGCAATGGCAATATGTAGTGATTAGGCGACCTCCAGTGAATAAATCACAGGCCTTTTAAACATCCTTCACCCTGCTCTTCTCCGATGACTCTGAGTGGGAGGATGGATGAAGAGGTGGACCGGACCAAAAGTCCCATTTTGACTTTAATTCTGCGATGCATTATGTTGAGTAAAGAAAGCCTGGTAATATGGGATGTTTTATATATAGGAGACTGCAAATGTACTTGTGACAAAGCTTTGGTGCTGGGTGATATGACAATACTACGATGTCTTGCAAGTATCGCGATGTCGATAATAAAAGTCAGTTACAGACGATACCTGTCAATACCGAATATATATATATATATATATATATATATATATATATATTTCATATTGTCCTTAGTTACCATGCACATATTTATTCACATGATATAGAATATTTTGTAGCCTAAGCTAGTAGCTAATTAATAGGGAATAGAAACTATTCTGTAATCATTAATCACACTTAAGGCCAGGAATCGAATAGGCCTACTCCGAATCCATTCTTTAAGCATGAGATGAAGCAAACCCTTCTGTAGCTACCGCATGCTGTTTTCTGAGCTGCGCACACTTCCAGAGGGCTGCACAGAGAGCCAGCTCATAGATTAGTTTGTGGACAAACACACAAAATTGTCAAAATATCCCCGTAAACACAGTTTTGTCACGTAAATGGTTTAGAAAGAAAATGTATGTGTAAAAGATTCATGGACATCAACCTACCCGCTAAGGATGTTTATTTTGATTTTAACCACCAAGATTGTTACATTACAATTTAATTAAATTAGAACAGATAAGTGTATATGACTCATTAAAAAACACATTTGTTTTCCAGGGGTTTCATTTTATATGAACAAATACCAGCATAATCAATAGAACAGTAGGATTCACATCACACACTTGCTGCGCAGAATTAATTCACATAGCCAGTATAAAAGGAATAAATACACAACATATATTAACTTTAAAAAATAACAGATTAACAAAAAAAAAAAAAAAAAACTGTATGGAAAGTAGTAGCCTATAGGCCTATGCCATTTTTGTATTTATTTTTGCACACTCTCCTCACAAACACGCTCAAGGAAAAGTAAACTTAAGATGGCAGAAAGAGGTACATGTTTTCTTGATTTTACAAAAACCCAATGTTATGTTTTTATTGTAAGAGTAAATGTAGTCTTTACCGTTTATGTATTTATCATAAATGACGGTGTGTTTTAAGTAGTTTTCCCTGATGTAAGGAAGCAATTCAAGTGCACGGTGGTGCCTTGAATTTCCGTTTTTGGTCATGCAGAAGTAACCAATTTGTTTTTAATTGCAAATTTCAGACAAATATCAAAAATCTTATAGCTTGACTACAACTAGGGCAGGGCAATTTTTCCGATTTTATCAATTAATTCAAATTCAAGGAATAACGATTTTAAATAGAAATATTACCAAACATTATAATTAGACACTTTGACAATATGCCAATGGAATAGGAAAAAATACAATTCAAGTCAACAGTTAATTTACAACACTAACATAACAATAAAGCTAATGTTTTATATTAACCTTCTGAGTTGATTAATGTGTATACGTGTTATGAGTTATTTTCTCCTGATAACCCTGAAAATAACTTAAATTACACTTTCAGTTTTGATCGTACAGATAAGAGCAATACATCAATCGAATCTGTAAAGGGTCTACTTTTTTGTATACAGACATAACAAAACTTTGTGCATTTATAAAATAAAGATAACAAACAAGGTGTGCTGTCTGCAGCCTTGGTCTGCAGTGATCTTCATTTAAAAACGAGTCATTAAAATTAACTGTGACTCAGTGAATACTCAATGATGAGACATACCGTAATATTTGGACTGTAAGTCACACCCGAGTATAAGTCGCATCAGTCCAAAAATACGTCATGATGAGGAAAAAAAACATATATAAGTCGCATTTATTTAGAACCAAGAACCGAGAGAAAATATTATCGTCTACAGCTGCGAGAGGGGGCTCTACGCTGCTCAGTGTAGACTACAGGAGCACTGAGCAGCATAGAGCAGCATAGAGCGCCCTCTCGCGACTGTAGACAGTAATGTTTTCTCTTGGTTCAGTTCTATCGGTTCATGTCAAATTAATTTTGATAAATAAGTCGCACCTGACTATAAGTCGCAGGACCAGCCAAACTATGAAAAAAAGTGTGACTTTCTAGTCCGGAAAATACGGTATATCTATAGAAAGCTTGACATGTCTACTTTTAAGCTAAACAAGTGTTTCCGAAAAATCCCCAAGAAAATGTGGATTACCTCAGGATTTGAGTTTTGGATTTCCTCCGAAAAAAAGAATGAAGCGCTTTATTCAGCAGAGATCATAAACATGAGTAAGTCTCTTTTTATTTATTATATACTTGTACTAGTTTTCACATAACGTGTAAACATTATGAAGTTTCAATAAAAATATACACTATACCATAAAAAAGCTTGATGTAAATAATATAAATGTAACAAATAAATGTAAATGTAACAACTGAAACAAACAATGCTGTTTTTCCAATTTATCCCAAAAAAAACCTGAAAAAATATTCTCAGCTCTTTTCAACATTAATAATAATAATTATAATAATAACAATAAATGTAAATGTAGAATATCAGATTGTTAAAAGGATTTCTGAGGAATTGTGTGAATGGAGTAATAATGCAAAAAAAAATTCAGCTTTGAAAGTCAGCTTTGATTGTTCTTAATAAACTGTTTATCTGCACTCACAAGTGAATATTAAATTATTTTGTGGGATAATTAAATATATTCTAAATAACTTTCTCACTTTCTTTCTTGTAACTCCTCCCTCTCAGACACACACGTGACTAAAAGTCTCATTATGCAGCTCATTATGTGGGTCTTTGTCTTCTCAGGTGATAGTTCACGCCATCTCACATAGACCCTTTCTACACAAAATGTGTCTTGGAAAATTTTAGTCAATAAATTATTTTCTGTGAGTGAGCCTGCAGGTCTATTGAATGCACTTCATCATTTATTTTGATGGACAAGAGGATCAGTGGCTTCCTGGGTTCAGTGGGTGTTCTAAGCACATGGTACACTCACCTTCATGGGCTCGGTGGTCACCAGAGGCTGGTTGTCTATGGCACCAGGTCTCTGCGCAGCCAAGCTGTTGGGTAAATGGCCATTGGTGCTGGAGAAACACTGGTTGTTGTTGTCAGAGATGTTGTGCTGCCGGGCAAAGCAGACGTCTGTGGCAGAGGAACTGGTGTGTGGGGTCAGGCCTGAGAAAGTGAAAACACGTTATGTAATGGAGGCTAAACACTGTATCTAAGCCTTTAGGGCTGCATGATCGCATTCGATAAGTGAAAGCGCGCAGGTGATAGAGATTTACCACTGATTACACAACTAGCTTTAATGACAAGATGCACATTAAATATCACATGTGATTTATCATGGTGCCCTATATGCTTTTATTTCAGGGGTGGACAAACTTTTTGACTCAAGGTCCACATTGAGTTTTTATTTATATAAGTTTATATTAATAAAATCGCACAAATCAGATTGAGAGGGGTGGGATAAACCTTTTCTCAGTGCTAATATTTGAAAACAGCACCATATTTCATTTCTGTGTAAACACCTAATATGGAAATCTTTGAAAACGGTGATGTCATGTGCGTGCATATTACGTTTTTGGTATGTAGACATGTGCAGTGCGTATCGATTTTAAAGGCAAGCACGAACAAACATATGCAACAATGGCGGAGTATGGTACTGTTGTTGTTGCTCAAGAGTTTGATAATCCTTCTTTAGCAAAGTGTGGATTTACTTCACCAATATTACAACCAACAGTGAAGACGCATTATATACATCATACAATCATCACTTCCCTAAAGGAACTGTTTACTAATTAGGTGACAGCACCAACTACTGGCCTGGCATACATATTACAGTGTTTTTGGGCATTTTCACAGATCTGTGTAAACGTAAATCATTTTAAAAACGTTGTTGTGTATACGTGAAACTTTTTGAACACGCACAATCAACTCAGTCAGAATGATTTCATTCCAACTGAAACAAAAAGTGTCCATGTGAACATGGCTACTGAGTCTTAAATTGTACTCTTTACTGAGCGTGTACTTACCAATGCCAGTGCTCTCTGACACCTCTGATGAGTTGGAGATGTTATCAAGGAATTTTTCCTCTGGGGAACTGGGGGAACGGACCACTATTCCAATTCTGTTCAGGACAGGCTCTATAGGTGTTGTGGATTTAGAACTCCTCATCCCACTGCCCTGCACTGACGGCTGCTCCATGACAATCGATTTATTATCCTGTTTAACACAATGGGTTTAAATAATCCGCCATAATGTCAGTATTATCAATAGAAAATGGGCAATGTAAAACTAAATCATCACGCTACTTTTTCACCAGATGATGTCTAACAGAAACAAGGTCCTGGTTGATATTTGTACTATAAAGTGGTCAGATTAAAGGTCAGATTAAATCTTTTACAATTCATTTAGTTTTTCTGTGTTTCCACTTATAATTGCAAGGTTTAAAATGGTTACAATTTAGTTAGTTGATCTCACTTTGTTTACAATGATTTTATTTTAAAACAAATGAAAAGGAAAAAGGTGATCAATCACATGACCCCTTTTCATGGTTATGCAAAGGCTGAATAGACATATTGCTGACTCACATATCTGACATAGTCTCTCCACTGCTGCCACCACTGCATGGAGATCAGGAACCAGTTCTGACCAGGCTGTAGCCCGTGTCTGCTCTCCCTCTCCAGCCAACCCCTGTGCCGTCACACAAAATCTGGGTAGTCAGTTGAAGAACTATAATATTTATACACAACACAAGCACCAAAATAACCCAACAAAACACATTAATACTAAACTTGGGCAATATAGCCAAAGCAATGAAACAGACACACTAATTTGAGCACCATCAGTCCCGCTGGAAAATCTAATTGAAAGTGAAATTGTGTTCTCAATCTCTGTCTGGTCTAAAACCCTGTTATAGGCAGTGGAGGTACGATGGATCCTTATATACAGACGAAACCTAATCACAAGGCTTATTGGAGAGTGAAATACAATACAGCCCTCATAAGGCTTGTTTTAAAACACAGAGAAAGTGCTCTGTAGGGAGTTATAGACAGTGATAGGGTGAGTAAAGAAATGCTGTGTCCTGATCTCACCTAATGATCTGGCCTTCCTCTTCAGGGGTAGCAGGACGCAGGCCCAGGACGATATGACACACCTGATGACAAACAGATTAACAAGTAATTTCAGGCCAGACCCAAGACAATGACGTATATACTTTATTGGATTCACTCGTGTGTACACATTATATAAGCATTTAGACTTATTTTATACTTTTATTTTTTGTTAGTGTGTCCAAAAATACAGTAAACAGGATTGTACCTGAAACAGCAAATTGAGGAACTCATTTGCGAGGGCACTTTTCACACTCCATATCTGATAGTCCTCCAGGGTTAAGTGTCCTTGCTGTGAGAAAAACACAAGATAGAGGTAAACCACAAATGAAACACACATAATAATGTCCTTAAACACTAGATATAAAAAAAATTGCTAAATTTAGAAATTTAGATTAAATTGGTATTAACTAAAGATTTAAAAAAAAAAAATCATGATATGCTATATGCAACATGAAAATGAAAAAATAATTACTTTTGTTGTGTCATGCATTTTCAGTATGTCCTCTACAATGTCTGAAACGCTGGAATCAAACTCCTGAAACATACAGAAGCATAAATCATGAAGTATCATCATGAAATCTATAACTGACATAAAAACGACTCCACTAGATGTAAGAAACACAATGACAGCTCAGGACGCACAAATCAATGATGAATTGATTTGAGTTTAATTTAAATGTATAATTCCATATTAGTGCACACATGAAACAACGTGATTGCATCTCATTTGCAATTGATCAGCTCATAGGCATGTACACAAACAAAATGATGAATATTGATATTAAGTATTTAGTTTAGCTATACCATGCTATTAATTGCCGTTTCTGTGGATGTAAACAGGTTAATTCGATTAGACAATCAGCTGCTCTGCACTTACAGGGAGGGTGTCTGTACGGTTATCCTTCCACACCTCCAGCAACGCCTCCACCATCTCGTGGATCTCATCCCTGGACAGAACTCCATCCCGATCTACATCGAACACTTTAAAACAAACTGCAATAGACAAAGAAGAGGAAAATAAGACAGGATTCCAGACAACGGCTCCTATAAGAAACAAAAATAGGCATCAAATTGTGCCACAGAATACACTTTTTCTTTCTTTCTTTTTTTTAAACACCTTAACATTTCAGTCGTACTGTCATTTGTTTATGTCTCCCCTCGTTTTACAGCATCCACATTTTAATCCATCTTGTAGATGTCCTGAGAAGTAAGGTTCACTTAAAGTTGGAACTAAGCATCTTTTCCAACTTGAGAACTATATAAAGTCACAAAATCTGTGCCAATATCGCAGACCACACACATCCAGTTTGTTTCTCTTCATTAGTATCATGCATTTATATAGGTGGTGTTGAATTTTATCTTTAGCTCCTTGCATTCTTTCTTATCATGTAGACAACAGGTTAAATTAAACTATGAATATGATGATGGGTTCATGCGCCACTTAAACTGAGGTGCTAAAGCGATCATTCATGCCACATTTATGAGCGCAAATGCGGTTTTATTTTTGTGTTTCATTATGATTTTGGCAGAATTTTACAGCTGATACTTTACTTACTTAAAAGGTAAGTGAGCACAAAGCTTATTGAGATTATTGGAGAGGAAGTGCATTAAAAGAACACAGAATATAGACTAAAGATCTTCATAACAAGAAGCCTTATTAGTATCGATTCTACTTGAGAATTGTTAACGATATTGTTAATTTCCACACAGCTGACAGCTTTACTTGTTGGAATTTGTTCAAGTTGGGTACAAAATAGACACTGCTTTTCTGCACTTTTACTTTGCACGTCTCCATAATTTTCGGTCCCTCTCATGCTGCACAACTGGAAGAGTGCCATCTATGCTGGTGTTTGGCTGGTGTTTTGAGATGAAGACTGTTTAAGTCATGTTTTCCCCCAATAAAACTTTGATGCACATTGTCTAAGTTTAATAGATCAACATAAAACATTTCACTTTAAAACAAGCAGGAAAAAGGGCAAAACATTCACATTTTTAATTCAGAAAATGTACATTTGGAATAGTCGCCAGTGGCGATCTCAACAAAAATAGAATTTTATATCTTTGGTTGCACCGTTTTGGTCCCATTCTGGAGCCCTGTAAGATGAGGAACTTTAACATGTTCTTTAAAGAAAAACTTTTATAATTTGTGCAAAATAATAGTGGAATATTATTTAACTGTATTTAGAAAACATAATGCTATGAAATAAGCCTCAACAAGCCAAAGGATTTTACTCTAAAAATGTTTAAAAATGTTTGAAGAAACACCCACAAAAATCCTGCATCTGGCATGGAAAAACATAACTAAAAAAGTATGATAGAAAATAAAATGCTTACACTTTTGCCTCTCCGCTACAGGGCCCCGACAGCACGCTGAGAGCCCGCAAGAAATCTCCTTAAAGTCAATATGATTGTCCCGATTCTCATCAAAGGCATGAAACAAGCCTGGAAAATGAGAGGAAAATGTCAGTGTTTAGATTAGCTAGAAAGAGTAATTGGATTCTCTGGAGATTTTTTATCACAAATGATCCAATACATTTCAAAAGCAGAGACCCACTTCTACTTAAATAGGATGAACCGTGACTTCTCTAGGTGCTGCAGATGCTTTCGTATGTGAGAGTGTTTGTGTGTCTCAGTCCACTGGAGAACCTTTTAAAATTGCTTTACTTAATTTTGTCTTACCTTCACTAAGCGATGTGTGTATAGGGGGCGAGACCAGAGGAACAAAGGTTTCCAAATCAAACCGGCCTGTCCGCGATTGGGCTTTCAGCAGCCAATAACGCTTTTCCAAGTCTATAATGTCTGATTCTTCTACTGCAAGAAAGGAAACACAAAAAAACTTATTTAAAAAATAATGATTTATTTTAGTGTGCAGTGTCAAGCATCAGTAGAGCATGTGCTCCTTGTGTAGGTTGAGCATTAATTATTGCTTAAACTAAAACTGTAATATAAAAATAAAGCTAAACAGAAATAAAAAAAATTTAATATACAAAAAAAAATATTTATATATGAAAATATAAAAAAACAATACAAAAAAAGCATGTAAAAACTAAAAGCAACTTGAAAATATGAGCACTTAGATTATATAAAATATTCTGTAATAACACTGCCATAACTGACATTTTCCTCATACAAATAATTTAGTTTTGAAAGACTTGGAATATAGTGTCACAAGCCATACAGACTCCAGTTTCAGGGGTTGAGTGATTTATGAGTTTGTTATTTAGCAAGAACGGTGTTAATATTCACTGCTTTTACAGAAAACAAGTTTCTAACTGACTGAATTTTCATTGTGTGGATGAAATATTCTTAAAATAGACACAGGAATCATTTTCATAATAAATTAGAAACCACAGCTGTAGCAGACTGTAAGTGGGCTGCGGTGAGTGACATGGACTTTCATTAGATGATTAACATTTAGGATGAGTGAAAGCATGACTCAAGTTAGCCTCCCCGTAACACCATTTATAGTCCAGACTTTTAGTTTGTTGGGGTTAAGAGGACCTAGGTCAACTCTTCTTGCTTGGCCATAATCTCTATCTTAGGCTAATAGGATTGGTCTTGCCCCTCCCACACTGACCATCACACATGAGGCAAGTGTCAAAACATGGGAATACAAATCTGATCTTTTGTTTAGCCTGATGTTCATTTCAGCCTCCTCCCTTCTTTATTATTCAAAACACAATATATCTTAGTGAATGCATTCAATACATAAATAAATAAGCAAACTGATCTACAGAAAAAAAAAAAAGAATTTCCTAAGGATTTCTCGAGACGGGAATAAAAGGCATCTTAATGGAAAGCCTCTGTATTTCCCTGAAACTCCTCCGTTATCTCAAACTCCTGCAGCGCAGTTAAACCTCTATGGTTTGATGGACAGTTGGGAGTATGATTGGATTGGGTCAATAGTCATTATTTCCCATAGTGCTCTGGGAGAGCAAGTTTACTGTCTGAGGGCCGACGACTGAAAGACCAGACAGAAAGTGGCCTGGGGAACTATAGGGGTAAGATCCCATCCACCATGAATCACGATCAATGATTCAGTGTTATTTCAGAAGTGGTTAGGAGAGGAAAGCTATCTTTACACAAAGAAAACTCTAGTCTAAAACAATCTTCCCATCCAAGAGGCATTTAACATATAGCCAAACAACAAATCTCCCTCTGGAATGAAGAGTCATTAAAGTACACCATGTAATTAATGCAGTGACGAAGAATTATCATTATTCAGAGCAACATTATTATTATTACTAAGAACAATAATTAGTTTAGAATAGCTGTTGGGAACTGCTTCAGTGTTATTCACCATTTGTGTATTGAACAGTGAATACTAATCTAAAACACTTATTATGTGTTTTAGATCAGTAAGAGTCTTGTTTATCCTGAATGTTTATAGCTTTGATTGCATCCGTATATCTTAATATGAGGCACCACGTGCACTTCATTTAAAGCTAGCCGTGGTCTATGACTGAAAATATTTGAAAATAAAAAATATTCACAGTTGCCACAAATATATTAAGACAAATAAATAAAAATAAGAAATATTACTTATGCACCAAATAAGCATATGATTTCTCATCATCACAATGATTTCTGAAGGATCATGTGGCACTGAAGACCGGAAGTAATGCTTGACGAAAGCTGTCATCACAGGAATAAATGACATTTGTAAAAATATTATAAAATTGAAAATTCTGTTTTACAATATTACTGTTTTACTGTATTTTTGATCAAATGAATGCAGCCTAGGTGAACACAAGAGATTTAATTCAAAACCATTAAAATCTAAAACTCAAACCATGAAGATTTATGTTTACCATAAAGTTATCATATTTATATATAGCTAGCATATAGCTTCATATACATATTATTTGTAAACTACACACCTCCAAATGCCAGTACTCACCTAAAGGAGCGACTCTATCAGAGTGACAACAGAAGAACCATACCATATTCCACAGCACATGCCACAGCTCTGGCTGTTAGATATGGCGTGTACCATAGCAAACGTTATGTTGGCAAAATACAGTTAGTCTCCATCTCCATATGCAATCTAACTCCTTTTCTTTCTCAAAGATTACTGTCACCCAGTCTTCACTTTCTTCTTTCTGATAGGCCTCTTGCCCGTTCGCACTTGGCCTGGTGTGGGGCATATTCTGGCAGGCGGATGAACCCTTAAACCCACACCAACTCACACAGATCACACAGATCATGACTAGTCCACACCAACAGCACACACATAGCCCTCTCACTGAGCTAAGAGGATAATGTGGAGTGGGCTGCAGATTACCATGGGTTGCCCAGGTAGCTTCTCTGATTGGCTAGAGATGGAGAGCCAGAGCAGTCCTTGAATGACAAAGCAAACTTCTAATTTTAAATGAGCTATTTGCATAGTCTTTTTGTTTTTTGACTTTCTAACTTATATCTAAGGATACAAGTATTTTGTCTTGGTGACATGGTGAAAAGAATAAAGCTCAGCCTTGCACATTCATTCTGTAAAGGAGAAATACACTATCGCTGTTTTACGCTGTAAATATAATATACGTGGTTTTAGAAACACAAACAGAGCAGGTTTGTTGATATTGGTTTGTTCCTGCCCTGTATTAATGGTTGTGTTAAAAGCCTACTGAACATTATTATTAAAAAAATACATAAAAGTTCTCCCTCGCTCGATTCTGACATTTAACAAATGCTTAAAATATGTTAATATTTATTGATCTAAAACAGAAAAGCTTTAATGTATGACAGTAAAGAAATAAAAGTTTTTTCTGTTTTTTTCTGAAGTTTATGTAAATATCTGGTTTCAACTGTATAGTGTTGCTAGATTTATTTTAGAACTTATTTCTTTAAATCATATAAGAACTTTTTTTATAATACTGTATTATAATTATTATTAACACGAATACCAATCTAAATCTAAATCATGGCTATAACAGCATGGTAACTTGTGAATGTGGGTCACTTGAGCTATTCAGCACACCTATAACTGAAAACATTACAGGCTTCCCACATTATGATTTCATGACAGCAAAAGCACTGAGTGACTGAGCGGGTGAGAGATCTTCAGCCCCTAAATAAATCATGAGAAGAACTAGTGCTCAGATTCTGTCACTGTGCGGACTTGAGGTCTCTGAGTGAATGCAGCTATTTCCTCCACTGTGTCACTGTGGTTTTAGTAGCTGGGTGGCAGTGACAGCTGCAGCAGGACCGAGTGTGTGTGTGTGTTCACTGAGTGGGAAGTGTTGCCTGTCACTCGCCGTCATCTCACACAGATGCCTCTCTCCTCGTGGAGGACGGCTGATTTGTGGATCCCTCCGTTTTGTCAGGGAGGAGAGGAAAGTGGACAAAACGAGACTTGCAACTTGCCTAAACATCTACAGAATAGACTGTCAAAGAGCGGATTACGGTCAGCTTTAGCAACACGCAACGTCTCTCACACTTGTAAACGATAACCTAAGTCATTTCTCATCAAAACACAGATTTCTGTAAACACTACAGATGTCACAATTCTCCATATAATAATGAACTGTTCGATATGACATCCATGGTTCAATACGCACTTGTGAATAGCTTTTTTTTGATTTTGCATTTAAATAATTTCCGTGCATTTTATTTTATAATTCATTTTAATATAATTGTTGTTCAGTCCCTTAAAAAAAGTATGATCTTATCCTCTTTTTCTCAAGCTTTTCCAATTACATTTTTTTTTTATACTTCAAATCATACCTCAGAGATGATTGGTATAATTCAAGGCTTAGAACTCTTTAAAAAAAAAAAATCAATCAATTTTATTTAATTTTAAATTTAATTACATTTAATTAAAATTTTAAGAAAATGAACTGAGAAAAATTCTTCCAGAACTAGCGTGAGAGAGGATTCAAAGAATACATAGAGCTTCGAGAGCATATTGAGAGGAAGCATTCAGAGAGTACTGAAAGGTCCTTCAGATAATAATCATAGGGTATAGTGACACTTACAGTGTGTGACACCAGCAAGGGTTTGATAGAAAGTGGGTGTGTCGCTGTCGTCCGTCAATGTGACGCACACACCACCTGACAGCAGCCAGCGGGAGAATGTGAAAGCATCTTTATTCTTCAGAAGCCAGCTCTTAAACTTCTCGTAATTCACCTTCTCTCCCTGAACACAAACAGACAGAAACACTGTAAATAAACACCAGAGTACAATTCTCTAATGAACTTGTGCCCAACTTAAAGTGCATGACAGAAGAGTACAGAATTGAGAAGTTGAACTGTATGCTAGTTGCTTCTCTTGTTCAGTGTAGGGGAAGCTTTCTAATTAATATGAACTCAATTCTATTGTATGCAGATATGTGTGAGTGGGTTGAGTAAAGAGATAAGAAAGTGTTTGAGAGCTGCTGCCAAGGGATAACCAACAGAAGTGCTGCAATCAGTGGCTTTTCCCTAAAACAAGAAAGTGATGCTGCAGGAGGAAGAATGAAGGCTGAGATGAGAGTGCAACTTACTGAAGAGCTAATAAAGAAATGGGAAAGAACGAATGTTAAAGCATATTACATAACCTTATTGGCTGCAACATTTGCACTGTCAACCTTTTAAGCTTATTATTAGAGCAGGGCTATAACTGGCTGGTATAAGAGGCTGGTGAGACTGAGGTAAATGACACAGGTTAGTTTTCCTGCACTGACCTCTGTGAAGCACTTCCTAAGTGAGGGTGGGACCTCCCCATCCACTGAACGGAGCATGTTCTCCACATCCTCCCGGACCACATAGGTCCCCGAATCACTAGCGAACAAGCTGAAGATGTCTGTGGATAGAGAGGACATGCTGGTTAATACACACGTACCTTATCAGGGTCTAGCAGGCAATGTGTCTCGCACCCTCACATCAATCACGGCTGTCAGTAACACAGCGAGACACACCAGAATAGACAGTACATCTATGAGGAATAACATGTGAAGTAGAGTGTGCATGCGGCTACCAGTTTGACTAAAGAAATGCAGAGAAAAACAAAGCTAAATAAAAATTGTTGTAGAATTGAATATGCTGAACCAGAGGTGTGATTGATTAGATTGCTGTTTAAAATGGAATTAGTCTGGCACCTCTTGTAACTTGTGCAAAATGAATAAAATACACATGTACATCTGTAAAGCCAAATAAGGCTATTTAGATGTTTAAATTCTGAAAATAAAGTAACTAACCAGAATAATTATTCTATAATGCATCATGCACAGAATTTAAAAAACAAATTTGTAGAACATTTAATTACAATGAAAAGCATCAAAATAATGTGTGAGATCAATGTTAAGAGTATAATAGAGAGAATATGGGAGTGGATAGTCATGTGCCCCTCTGTGAACCTACATTTGGCTTTCTCTTCATCACGTCCTCTTGTTAATAGAACCAGCCCGACGATCAGGTAGTTGAAGTGTAGCCCTTTGGATGTGCCACCAAAAGAGCTGTAGATCACCTACAACAGATGAGAAAGGGAGAAATTATGCACGTTAAACGTGGCCTGTTAAAATGCACATAACTCAGCATTTAATTCTCTTCAAAAAAGAACACTTTGTGTTCGTGTACGCTCACACCCTTTAATAAGAATTTTGCAGCTGTATGAGTCACAGTGATAACTGGCACTGAGCTACATTTTGCTACTGAACTCAACCTTATGCTAAATGAGCAGGGATGCAGCAACTACCAATGGGAGTGACGATAGTTCTCCACTATTTGATGCAAGTAGGATTCTACTGTAGAAACCAACAGCTCAGATATTTGGTGACTTCCGATGATATAGTGCATTGTCAGTCTGAATACCCCTTTTTACAGAACACAGGAAATAATGCAAAATTACATTGAATTGCACATAATGATTATGCAAATGTCATACAATGAGATCTATACAGATTATACAGATGACAATAACAAACTTAGTTGAGTTTCTAAATAATAATAAAAATAATTTAAATAATAATAATTAACAAGCATAGCAAAACAGGTTGGATTCTTTTTTTTAAAGGTATTTACTAGAACAAAGGAAATTCTTTTGAATTTCACCATAGTTACACAATGAAAAAGGTCATTACTTCAGTATCATCATCAGTATGCTATTACCTAATCTACTGGTATTCAGCGCTTAAGACAGACAGCCTGGTGTTCGTCGTTATCTCAGACCTTTGATTTCCGCTGAGATTCAGAGAAACATCAGACTTTAAATGATAACACTCCCTAGATACATATCTCCTGATAAATCAGCTACAGGAAACATTACATTGTCTCTACCCACACTGCAAGGCTACATATAATGTGTTGCAGTATAAAAAAATATCTCTGCAAAATGTAACCCAGCAGGAGGCTTACCAGTAAAATACTTTTCTTCCTGTTTTTGATCATTTCTATTCCACAGAGACATCTCGCGCAGACATAATTCACTTTTATGCCTGGTGTGACACCATGTCTTACCCTTAACGGCACATATAACTAAAATTTTCACGCCTCCAGAAGCCTAATGCACAGCCAAGTGCTCAGCGGCATACAAGACAAACATTTACTAGGAAAAAGAACAAGAACATTGTAATGTTTCCTGCATTTCTGTGCAAGCTGGCAGTGTCAAAGCTGGGATTTCAACACATTGACAGGTACTTTCCCTGTGGTATCAATCTTAGTCAAACAGTACATGGCCAAGTCTGAATGAGTCTTGCCTGACAAGTTAGACCATAGCTTTACTGGTGGGCAGGGTTTAAAATTTCACTTCTTTCACCTTAGCTACTAGGTCAAGGAACTTCTGACAATAAAACATTTACACACATTTTTGTGGATTAAAACAAAAAGTAAATACAAATAAATAAATTAAGAAAATATGTATTAGGAATGCATGATATTGGATTTTACCGATATCCGATATGCAGATATTTTTCAACTCATTATGGCCGATATCAATACCGATATATTTCCTTTTGTTTGGAAACAACACCAAGTCTTTCCTGCACAGAAATTTTTAAACATTTTACAAATTGTGTTAGTTTTTAAGAAGAACTTATTTTTTAGAATTAAATAAACAATAATGAAGGTTTTTTATGCTTTTAGTACACTGAAGCTTTGAAAAGAACTATAAATAAACTATATATATATATATATATATATATATATATATATATATATATATATATATATATATATATATATATATATATATATATATTAGTGCTGTCAAAATTAGCGCGTTAACGCATTCGATTAATTTGAAATATTTAACGCGTTAAAATAAAATAACGCAATTAACGCGGTTGCAGTTTTTTTTATTTCCAGTTGTGGCCTATGTGTGTTCAACGTGCAAAGAAATATGGATAAGACCAAGGAAGGACTTTTAGACGGAAAGTTTCAGTATAAAACTCTGCCGGATTACTCTTCAGTCTGCCACAAGAAACATTATGACTGTATGACTGTAACAGTGCGTAAATCAGACCTTTCTGTAACGCTAACGTTAATAAGCTTAAACGAAAATAAAGAAATAATTGTGTAGCGGAGTATTTTTTGTACACAGTGCCGCGAACTGTCAATCACTCCTGTACGCGTGCATCACTGTCCTCCTCAGCTGCAGCAACTTGCGCTCTCTCTCTTCATCAAGCTTTAAAACAAAAAGGGGACAAAAAGATCATATTGTCTTTGTGCATAGGCTATAGATTAATTAGATAAATTAATATCTAAATGTGTGCCTTGCCGTCTACGGTATTTTTTTAGAACTTAGAAAAAAGATGCTTCAGCCAATGAACAGCCAGCGGGGGATCGACTCAACCTCCGCAGACAGTTTTTAATGTTTATCAGACAATAAATACTCAAGATTTTGCTTTAGTATAACTCACAACGAGTTTCACACACCTTCTCCGGCCACGTTGAGTTGTTGACACTTAACAGTGGGAAAAGCGACACATGCGCTATTCACTTGTATAACTTAAGGGTGAATGGGTAATGTAGTTTCTGCCCTGGGTGGGATGAATTAGGAAGCTTGCATTGTGAAGGGCGCTCTGAAAATCGGCAGTGCAGGTAAAAGATTAAAACCTCTATTAAAACAGATGTCCAAATGAGCGTACCGGTACGCTACAAGCACGTTCTGGGCGCACAGAGAGGTGGCGGTACGCTCAAGAGCTATATTTGGAAGTGGCGGTACTGAGTACCCATGCTTACCGGCCCACTTAAAGCACTGGCAATGACTATACTTTGGAATTTTTTTGCAGTCCACTTAGAATTCAACATGGAAATCATTTTTGTTTTTTATTGGCATTGATTGTTTTGAAATTCAAATGGTACTTACATGCCTGTGTTTTTATTTCTGTAATAAATATGGCTTTCAAGCCAACAGTTAATTTGGAGGATATTGATGGTTTATTGCAGGTATGTTGTTTACATGAGAAAATCTGTGTTACAAGTTAAACAAAAATTCCAATAAACAATCATATTTTGAATTTAAATAGTTTCTTTGTCTTGAGTTTACATTAATTATTTACATTTTACATTTACATATCCAAAAAGTTTCAGTCTTTTAATTGCAATTAATCGCGATTAATCGCGATTAATTTTAAAAAATTGTGCGATTAATTAGTTAATTTTTTTTAATCGATTGACAGCACTAATATATATATATATATATATATATATATATATATATATATATATATATATATATATATCAATCGCTGCATTTTTTCCCCAGAAAGATGCACTGTAAGCCCTAACATTTTATTTTAAGATTTTATAATCAAAACACACTCGTTATTTTATTACATCAATTACGGCTTTATTTAATCAGAAACACAGTCTACATTTTGTTTGTGTAGGCCAGTGGATTTCAACCTGTGGGCCGCGGCCCCCTAGTGGGTCGCGATTATACTGCAGGTGGGCCGCCAATTACTATTAAAAGAAATAATAATATCATTCATATATGTAAAAATAGTCATAACATAATAACATAATTTCATATGTAATTAAATAAGAAAAAATGCATCTTAGATATTTTTCGGAAAAAAACTTTCCGAAACTTGTGACAAACCGGAAGGAGTATTTTTGGAACAAAAATACTCCTTAAAACGTACAACTTAATTTTTTTAACTTTGTCCATGTTTATCGGCGAGACAAATCAGCATAATTTTTCATATCGGGCCGATGTCTACAGTATATTTGCATTTAACCCCATTATCGGACGATTCCAATATCAATTTGATGATATTGTGCATCCCTAATATTTATTTACTTAAGAACAACTATAAAATAAATAAAATAAAACCTCAATACAAACAAAATACTAAACGAATCCAAAATTTATGTCTGACCTTTTAGCTAAGTGTTTACTGAACAAATGGGACTGAACAACAAATGTCTCTGAACTTTTGGTTTCCTGGCTAAATGTTTAGTAAATTAACTGGCCAGTTATTCTGGCCAAAATCTATTTATAGTTAACACTAGGCGAGTGCTAATTTTAGACCCTGCTGTTAAGTCTGAATGAAGTTAAGGTCTGGTTAATGAACACTGTGTTGTCATCCATCTCCACAGCTCTGGCCTCAGTTTTGTGTTATTCATGGGAGTACAGCTGGCTGCAGTGTTGGCCAGAGGGCAGAGAGGATGTAAGCACTCAGGCTCAGGCTTGGAGGAGCTGTCTGCACTTGCGTGGAATGCAAAGTTTACCATTATGTTGAAATCACCACACTTCCAGCTTAACATATGGCATTCAGTTGGTTGTTTTAATTGCTAAAGCTTTATCTAATGTCCTTTTGCAGGGCGGATATTGGTATGTGTGCAGCCATTCACACCTTACAAGCTGTTTACATACATGAGTCACTGCATCACTGTGATTATAAGGGTGGTGTGTATTCTGCTTTGACAGCATGTCATATTTACTGGACAAATTAAACATTTATGTAACAGAACGGCTTTGTTTTATTTCATTTGTACCTACATTGTGTAGATACATAATATACAAAAACACAGAAGCCATTCTTATTGAAAGTTGCTTTTATAATGAATAATGTAGCATGTTTCCGTGGCGTGCCGTGTAATCATTGCCCTTTGATGTACTACAAACACTGAGCGACTGAAGGTGGGGGTAATGATCAACTAGAGCGTTCCAGAAGCTGACAAATGCACAGACTGGTGAAAGTTGGAGGAATAAAGGGAGGAAGTGTGCTATGCTGTGAGGGATTTAATGAGGCTGGGTGCTAAAGATCAGCGTGAGGTGATGGTTTGCTGACTGCAAGCTGAATTCAGGGGAACCGACCCACTTATCATAGTGATGAAATGAGCAGCTGGGTTCCTCCTGTCTGTGCCTCCCGATCATGAACGCAGCGTGAGATGTCACCTGCAGCCAGTAGATTAATCACCCACGGGACGCAGACACTGACTACCTGCCATCCATATGCATGTGTGGGTGCGTGTAGGTTAAGTGAATATTACTGACTTTGAAGCATAGTTAAGACACGGCAGAGTTACGGTCACAAGATTAAGCTTTAAAAGATCACCATATAGATTCAAACACCACGGGATCTTATTCCTAAATGACATGATTCTGTTAAGTCAATTAAACTTTTGACAAGTATGATCACAGAGGAACATTAATATTTTATGACATTCCAATTGGCTGATCTTACTTTATATGTGTTTGTAGGAGTATCCCTTACAGCGCTTCTCAAAGTCCGGACTCCGGTCCGGATCCGGACCTGGAGAGAATTCAATCCGGACCCGCCTCCATTTCATATTTCGACAGCAAGTAATTGTGTGTAAGGGATTAAAAGTCTGGATTTCCTACTTTAGTAAACGCATGTCAAAATCATTTGTTTAGTGTTTAATGTCTTTTTGGAGATGTTCCGCAATTAAAGCGAAGGCGATATATTGAAAGTTTTCCTCCGTGATTCAGTTGCCATGACATCCAGTGAGTGTACGTAATACGTACGGAACGTTTGACGTAATTGGGCGCGAGTCGCGCGACGCGACACTTCACCTCAGTAATATAAGCGTTTGAATGTTCGTGGAGGATGTCATTGTCCAGGAAAAGAAAAGTTGACCAAGAAAATAGAGTTTTCAAAGATGATTGGACAGAGAGGTATGCGTTCATTTTGCCCCAATCCAGCACGAAGCCATTCTGTTTGATTTGTAACGAGACAGTTGGAGTTGTGAGTGGAAACGTCAAACGGCATTATGAAACAAAACAGAGCTGTGACACAGCAAGACAGAGCTATTTGGACTAAAATGGTCACAGCTGAAAATTTCCCCAATCTACAGAAAGTAGCCATCTGTGCTCTAACCATGTTTGGGTCAACCTATTGGTGTGAGTCTGCATTCTCAGCAATGAATGCTGTAAAGAACTCACACCGCAGCAGCTTGACTAATGAACATTTAGGCCAGTGTCTCCAGTCTAGAAACCACACCTTTTGTGCCACGGCAGCTGATGGGAGACCGACAGTGCCATTTCTCACATTAAACTGCTCTGTATTTTGCACCATGTTACTCTTGTGGTGTTTTTTTAAGAAAAATCTAGACCCTTAAATTAATTGTTTTGCCACGTTTGCACGTTATTCATGTATTTTGAATGCAGCCACCTTATTTTTTCATAAAACGAATGTTAATTTGTAATACATGTTGATTAAAAACAAGTTTTATAATGACCAATAGTTCCGGACCTTTCTCATTGTTGAAAATTCAGATTTGGACCTTTGAATGTAGACTTTGAGAACCCCTGCCTTAGAACCTTTTGAAATAATTATAAGCAAAATAAGGTAGCCGTACGTATGCCTTAGCCAATATTCCTTAATTAAACTGTCTTTCTCCATTCTCAAACAAGTGAAGAACTACATTTGATATTCAATGCCTGAATGCAAGCTGAACAATTTTGCACTTTTTGCGAAAGAGAGCACTGTCTGTAACGGTCTATGGATTAAATGTTTTTTTTTTTTTTGAGTTGGTAATATTATAACTTACATTTATTTTGCCTATGTCACAATAATAGTTCAATCTGGCCTTGCACTCACACATTTAAAAATAAGATATTTATTGTTTAGCATCTGTATTGCTTATTATGATCTAATGTATGATCTTTACATCTTCCCCCATTCTTTGAACAAAAATGTATGACATTATTCAATAACAAAACGAATAAGACAGATAACATGATATACTTGATTGACCTATGGATTTTCTCCTTTCAAACGAATGCTTAGTTTTTGGTTCATTATTAAAGTCCGTGTAAAGTCGATTCTGAGAATTGTTTCTAAACACGTTATAAATGTTAGAAATGAATTGCGGAAACATGTTGCAAAGACTGTGAACTATAATTGTGGAGTTCAAATGTTTTTCACCATATTTGTATTCAGGATTTTTTGGGCGGGCTAAAATCTTGACTCGATGATGAAACTGAGTCACAGAGTATGGCCCCTCCCCTAACACTATTATGTGTGTTCCACTTGAAGCAGCACTGCGCAGATCGACCGGTGTGTGACATCAAAGTACAGAGCTATAGAGAGCAGACGACTCCTCATGCTTTCCACTCACTTTCGTGTCAGACACTGATTGTTCTGCACAGCCCTGGTTCAAGTTGAACATATCTAATAATTACAGCGCAGTGGTTTGCCCGCTCAATCGCGAGTTACTGCCGTTCGCTACTACAGCCTAGAAATTGCTAGCAAGCTATGCCTCCGTCACGTAAATGCATAATACATGGTTGCAATAATTTACAAAACAGCTTGGTCTCCTCATTTAAATAAACTGCAGAGGAAGACAGTTAAGAGAGACTGCAGCTGTTCCGCGAGTGGGCGTGGTTTCAGCGCCACAAGCAGACACGCCCCCAGCCTTTAAGATCAGAGAATACTGCTAATTTTTTCAAGATTTTGATAACTTATTTTATTCACTTGCAGTTTTTTTAGCACTCAAATTTAGCTGGGTGGTTACATATTACATAACATTTTTCTGTGGTGTGATAAAATCAGAACACATTTTTAATATTGACTTTACACAGACTTTAAAAATGAAAACAAGTAAAATAAAAACCCCTGCTTATATTAAACAGATTTTTATTAACAAAATGAATAAGTCAGATGACATTAAATATCCTCGTTATAATACAAATAAATTAAGGTATTTGGATTTTGCCCTTTAAAATGAATTCTCAGTTTGTGCTTCATTACTACTTAAATGAAAACAAACTAGACAAACTATTGACAAACTATTTGTCTCCGTGACAAGATAGGAAACAGCCAACAATAATCTCTATTTAAGTAAAACTAGGGCATGCTCTCTTCATTTTATCAAATGATCATAATCATATCTATTAATTTGATTAAAACATAGCCTTATTGTTGGGCAATTGTGTTCTCTATTTGAAACAAAAAAATTCTCAATTTATACAGAAATGTTGCAGCTCTAAGTAAAGTATACTCCAAGGTGAAAATGTGAGGAAAATGTCAACTTTGAGCCAACAAATGGTCTGGAAACCAGCACAGAGTGCTAAGTGACATGTGAATGTGTGAAGCGCTCAGAAAGCATCACTTTAGTAGAAGATTCACTTGATAAAAGCATCACAAAGTACTTGGCAAGAATCAGGATTAGTAACAGTGCAAGGTTGCAGGAAAAAAAGCTAAAAATAACCACATAACTACATCTCTCTCTTTGTTTTTCTTGGATGAGTGGCAGCTTTATTCTACTGAAGGAATTTCATTGGATTGCAGCCATGACTGAAAGTTCATAATACCTGACGAAAGATTCATGACTGTAGAGTCAAGTCCTGTTAAAGGGCTACATGAGTTTTAAGAACTTCTTTTAATTGACACCGAAACGTCAAAGAGAAATGCCCCCCTCATAAAGCGCTTTTAGAGTATTGATCCGATACATTATTCACAAAAGAACTGACTAAGAGCTACACAGAAACAAGCCGAAAATAACTAGCCAGGCTGGCCTGCAAATACTAGTTCCTATGACAACAAGTACAAGTGTGGACCAGACAGGTTTCTGCTGAAATAGTGTGATCTCTGTAGAATTCATCTTCCAGAGAACAGCCTGTAAAGATACAGGAGGCAGGTACTGAGGGTCACATGAACTCATGATTACAGCGGTCAGGTCATGGGGAAGTCTTTAAATGTCAGCCGATAGTGTGCGAGCATGTTTTAAAATAAAGCCTCAACTTTCAGTTAGTGCTTCTCTAGGTTACAATTGGTAACCACATGACTGTGGGTATTTAAAGCATGAGCAAATAAAACTGAACTACACAAGAACAGGGAAATAGATTAGTTAAACGGCAGCCGTGAAAAGAACACCAAATTAACATAACAGTGGGGAAATGCATGCTGTAACTAAGTTTATCTAAAGCTTTTTTGACCATCTTTTTTTAGTCAGAAGATGTAGTCCGAGCACAAAATATGATATAAATGTAATTTACATTCTAATAATCTTTACATCTAAATCCAAGGTACTGTTAATAGATTATCAAATTAATATGTCCTATTTGTAGCCTCTAAGCCAGGGGAACAGACCAATCAATTGCAGAACTGTTAAAACACAAAGAAACAGCACTGAATCAAGTGGATGGTTGAGTGGCTGGAGAGAGATCATGATGCTGTGAGTTGTTCTGATGATGTTTATGTCGTATCAAGGCTTGACTAACCTCTGCAACCTTTGGAGGAACTCCATCGCCCAGTACTTCCCTGTAGAAGCATTGCTGGGTCATATACACAGACAGGCCACTGGTCCTCTTGAAGGCATCTCGCAGACGTTTGAGCTCCACTTCGGTAACTGTGAACACAGTAGGAAGTTGTCAAACAGCAGTACAGGATATGAGGTGGTCATTAATAAAAGTTACTTCAAAAAGAGGTTCACTGAGAACAAGATATTGAAATGCCACCTTTTGTCTAAAGGCCTCTTCACACCAAGTTTGATGCCTTATTTACATCGGCAATTAAATCATGCCATCGATAGATAGATCAATACGTTAATCTTTTCTCAAAGCTGGGTTGAGAGCTGGGTCTATATTAGGCGAGCTATGATGACTTTCACCTTGATATTTTGAATGCAAATTGTTAAGCAGCATCAAGCACTTGATGATTTAATTTACTGTACGAGTTATGCAGTTTTTCCATGCCAAAAAAAATCATGTTTGGCGCAAATGGGCCTTGAGCCTGAGAAAGGTAGCTCTGGCTGCTGAGCAAACTTCTTAGAAGTCAAAGTCATTGCCATCTTTGCACATTTCTCTCCTCTAGCTCAAAGCATGCTGAGTTATGATGGCAAAGAGGGACTACAGCCAGTGCTCTTTCATCTCTCTCTCTCTCACACACACACACACACACACACTCATCCCTTTTAAAACACCACTGCCTCTACAGCCTGTATTTAACCCAGACACTTACAGGAGGTCATTGCTGCTTCTCGCCATTCATAGCCTTGTACTGGCTAGCACAATACATCACAGACCTGCTCATAAACCACAGGACTGTTCTATCTGAATCCATTCCAGGGTCAGGGCCAAGAGCAGAGAGCCAAAATATGATGCTTTCTGCAAATGGGATATTTCCAGAAAGGCTATCTGACAGTATTTGACTTTGAAATTCTACTTAAATAGACATGCAAGTACACTTAAAGGGATTGTTCACCTCAAAATTCTGTCATCATTTACTTACCACCAAATTCCAAAACTGCATAAAATTCTTTATTCTGCTGATATTACAGAGAATATTTTGAAGATGGGAAGAAAAACTATGAAAGTCGATTGCTACAAGCAAGTGTTAGGTTACAAACAATCAAAATATATCATTTTGTGTTCAACAGAAGAAAATAACTCATAGGTTTGGAACAACATGTCAGGGCTCCAGACTGCGACCAAATGGTCCATATTTTTTCTGTCAGTGTGACTAATTTTGTGAGCGATCGCACTGGTGCGACAACTGCGTTGCCCATCTCATAAGTTCTTCCACTTCTGTTGCATCTGAGAAACATCAAACGGTAAACAAAACAAAAGCAAAACTGCTGACCGTTTATCAGCTCGGACCACGACGCAAAGAGATATGTCCAAGCTCAGAACAGCTTTACTCTGGAGCCAAAGTTGATTTAGCGACATTATTAACGCACAGATGCAACAGTGCTGCGAGATCCAGTGAGAAGCGTTTGAATTCGCCACGCAATGACATGGTTACTGCAAGATCTAGAGAGAACCATTTAAATTCTGCACAGAAATCTCTTATAAACAGCGCTGACATGTGTCAGAAAACCAGAAGTGGTAACGCTAACTGTAACCATGGGGTTGTGGTAGAAATAGTCGAATGTATCATTAATTCATTCCAGGGTTGGTATAACCTTTTGAGAGAGAAATTCAAGCATTTTCTATGACTTTCAAGCATTAATTAAGACTTTCAAACTATTTCCAGGACTTTAAAGCTCTAAGATGATCCAGTTTGAATGTTATTTTTAAGGCCTGGTTCACACGGGACGATTTTAAAATTGTCGGCAGATTTTCCAAACCTGAGAGACCCCACACACGGCGATAAAAAATCACGGGTCTAACAGTTTTGGTCGCTCCGTGTGTGGTGTGCAGCCACACGGCAATATCAACACATCACACACGAACCGATTTGACTCCCGAGCATTCCCAGGTCAGACGGGAAATCTCGCAAAATCCCTCGAGATCAAACGTGACTTTAGAGTAAACAATCATGGCGGACAAAGAGGATGCAGTGGCCATAGTTTGTGCTTTGTTTTTAACGGGAAAAAAAAACATAAGAAAAATAAGAAAAGGCGATGGTCAAAGAGGTGGAGACGACGCGAGCATGGACTATACTTGCTATATCATGATATGGAGATAAGTTGTTGTTTTATCTCATAGAAATGTTGTTACGTACTACACAGATTAATAACCGTTGAAATAAACGTTCATATATTAGTTTCCATGTACTCTGGTGGACTGCAGTTGTGGATGTAGTTATGCCCATCGACTTTATTTGTATTTGTTATATTATATACGCCGGCTGTTTTGATTTTGTTTCCCGGTACTATCACTGCCTCATCACCTCGCTTTCTGATTGGCTACACGCCACAGTCCACAGGCTGCGTGATTGTTTGTCCTCGGGGGACACCACACACGAGAAGAAATCGGGCAAAATAAATCCAACATGTTGGATATCCCCGATTTGAGATCGGAGTGGTCCCGACATTCTTCCGAGCAGAGGAGATTAGTCTTAACACACCACACACGGCAGGAATATTTGATCAGATTATTTTACGATAATCGGAGCATCCTAAGATTGTCGGAAGGGCTGAATCGGGGCTAAAATCGGCCCAATTATCCTGCCGTGTGAACCAGCCTTAATGGGATGAACAAAATGCAGCCTACTTTGTGGTAAATAAACACTAATGTAAAATAAATAAAAAGGGCATCAAATACCAATCATAACCAGTTGACAGTAGCAGAAGAGCACTTAGTGGCTTATAAAATCACTATTATTAAATATCAAATAATCAGGAAATCAGATTTTGACAGAATTTTACACTTTTTTTGTGTATGAAGAAAAGTCACAAAGTTTTCTTCAATTTGCTACTAAATCACACAATCACTGAAGTCTGTCAGTTCCATATGCTAGAAAATATATATATTCTGTATAAAAAGTAGATTTTGCACCTATTACCGTTGTTAATAAAAGGAGATTTTGCATGCATCTTAACTCAGGCTTAGGGCTTTACTGTCAAATCTGTATGAACAGTAAACAAAAGAAAAATAAACAAGAAATGAACATGATATATTATTAGTAACTGCACTTATTAATGCAAAACAATAGAAATTTTATGATTAAATGACCTAAATTATCTTTATTTTGAATACCCCCACACATCAACCCACAAGCGCTACTAAATCTGCTCCTGGGGCACCATCTGTAGAACTCTCAAATGTTAGTCTGGAGCCCTGATGAGGGTAAGTAAATAATGACACTTATCATTTTGGGGTGAACCATCCCTTTAAGAATGCTTGGATTTATCCGGCAAACACTTACAACAAAAGAAAGCGATAAATGCCACTCCAGTGTAATAACAGTTGTTAACACATCACTGAAGTAAAGTAACTGTGACCCCCAAAAAAGCCCCCTCTGCTCAGAGCAGAGCCATCTGAGGACTGATGTGCACTGAGGAGTTGTCACATTTACATTTAGCAGACTCTTTTTTTCAAAACTACTTACAAAATGAGGACAATGGAAGCAATCAAAATATAGAGCAATGATATACAAGTGCTATAAAAAGTCTCAGTTAGCTCAATGCAGTACATGTAGCAAGTTTTTTTTAAATCATATAATAAATAAAAAGAAAAGAAAGCAAAAAATAGAATAGGAAAAGAATAGAGCAAGCTAGTGTTAGAAGCTTTTTTGCTTTTGTTAATTCCATAATAAATAAAAAACAAAACAAATAGATAGAACACAAAAAGATTAGAGAAGCTCATGTTTTATTAGAGGCTGTTTTATTTTTTTTTCAAAATAAACATGTTCTTAACTTTAATATAATTATGAATAACTATTTACATTTTACAATTATAAATCTTAAACACACAAATCTTGCAATATTTCAAAACCGATGTCACTGGAAGTAATGATAACTTGCGGTTCACTGAGTCAAATGTTGATTCAACATCCTCATGTGACTGATTCAGTGAGTTCATTTAGGGACACATTTGTTAAACTGATTCAAACCCATAACTCATCACAATCAAAATCGGACTACACTGATTGCACTATATGTTTTGATACATAAAAAAAGAGCTAGTTAATGAGAGTCGCTGTCATTTAAACCATCAAGGCAGGATGAAAGTTGGGGGCTTTTTGGTGATGGCAATGAAGTTCAGCCTGTTTAATTTTGTTTGGTTGATCAGGGCTGGGCATGTCATTGTGATGTGACTTCAATGATACCGAAAATTATTTCAACTGGAGACAGAATCTTATCATCTTGTGTTTCAGGAAAAAGTGAAAATGTCTGTCATTAAAAAGCTGCATGAAGCCCGTGAGCTCTCCTTGATGATGGTGAATCACATTCATACACACAATGCTTGGCTTCTGAAAGACGGTTAAAAAGAGAATTTTCATCAGATAGAATTGTCTGCCTCAGGATGTTGAGGACACTTTTTTGTAGCATAAAATCAAAGACAAATAATGAGGATAATAACAAATCACAGAAAGCCTCACTGTATTATCCTTTTTTTTTTTTCAAAGCACCAAACTTAAACTGGTTCTTCCAATGAGTCAATGGAAAGAAGCACTGTTTACATTCTTTACAGGAAGTTGACATCCAATGCTATTTGAAAGTTGACATGTCCTGTGTTGTGACATGCCATACAAGGCAGGACCATTTAAAATGTGAAGGTGAAATAAAAGTTGATTAACACTGAAATTTAAACCAATTTAAAAGACATCAATGAAGGAACACACCCCCTCCCACCAAATATTAGCAGATCAGTCCTGCCAGTATATCACTCCACTCAGGGGTGACAGACAGGGGGTAATATTGGAACAGAGTAACAGGGGCCCATGGCGAGGGGGTGTAATTTTGTAATTTTGAGGGAGTGCCATAGTAAATTCAGTGTACAGGGCCCAAAATTCCTAGCATAGGCCCTGACTCCACCGCTAAGCGGAGAATATTTACTCAATTGTCATATCATAGTCTTCATAATACCAGGATGAAATGGGTATTTGTGCTGCACGTACTTTCACATGACAAAGGGCGAACCATAAAATACTGCCTGGGAAAACAGTTCAGAGCTCTGAGGGTCATAAAAATTCCTCAAGACCAAAGGAAATTTTCTAATGGATAAGGAGTGACATTCATTCTACCAGGTCACCATCTATAGAGAAAGACCCTTGGTCTTTGAGGTTAGTCACTGAGGTATCTATCTCTTCACGTGATAAAGAATGTACAGACATGGAAGTGGAATAGACCTTTGCATCTCAGATGTTTCAAAGTCAACAGGTCAGCAGATGCACATAATATATATATATATATATATATATATCATATCTCTGGAGGCTCTCAAAAATCATTTTAATAGACCTGGAAGGCATGTGATTATTCTGTATTATATTCTGTAGAAAAGCCTCAGATGAGGTGAACATCATTCCAAATTCATAACCACGATCATGGCATGGGATTTTCCACTGAAAAGGTGATGACATTGTCAATGCTTAATTCTGCAGACATTTTCAGTACATTTTTGTGGTCATTATGAGACAGTTAAGCCGATTATTTAAGCAATTCTCAATTTACTCTCTAAAGGTGCTAAAGTAATATCTGAAAACCATTTTCCTTTGGGATACAAAAGTGCAGCTAATTAAAACATGCACGGAGGAGATGAAACATTGGAATCGCTTAACTAAACTTCTAGAACAATTATGGTAATTTATATACAGTATAAACCATAAAATTATATAAAATGAAAACTTTCCTACAAGGGGTAGTTAATGTTTTCCTATATATGAGCAACAGTACTTATAGTGAGGCAAAGTAACCCATATTATCTGATCCGCAATTACACTACCTACCTTTACTATATACCTTGACTGAATTAATATTTATTAAACTTCAGTCTTCTCAACACATTCAGTGGCGTTCATGTAAAAGTGATGAAAAAGAAATAAGGAAAATGCAAATAGCGTCTCGCTGTAGAGAGTTCAGTGAGTGACAGATCTACTCTTTGAAATAGCACAGCAACAGTCTGCTAAAGCATTCACAGCCTCTTTGATTTTCCCTTTCCTGGTCCAGTCACAGCGCTCCCCCTCAGAGGAGAGACAGCTAGATCCATAGTGCTCTGAATAACTGATTGAAGCCTGCAGGATACACTGTATCGTACAGTAAAACTAATTTCAGTGCGCTGCTACCCAGAAACATGACCTACTTTGAGTTCCCAGTGAGCTGCTCTACTGTAGGTCTGTAGGAGGTGGAACCTTACATACGAGGCAGAGGACTCCAAGGACAGCCTGAGTGCAAATGAGATGCCTGAACCTTATAGGTAAGCAGAATACATAAACATTGAATTCCTGAAGACAAGACTTTATTATCTCAATGGCCTGGATTCTCAGAGGAGCCTCTCTTAGTCAGGCTGATGGGGGAATACCTGGGCTTACCGTACACTGTAGAAATTACAGACATGTCTAACAGTTATGTACTGTATATCACCCAGTATAATACCAAACCCCCTTACGAAAGAAGAAAGCCATACGTGTTTGCAACTGTGATGACGAGCGCTTATCAGGATCAGGATCTAAACACTGGATGTTCCAAAAGTATGTGAAATATTTGGAGTATGCGGCACAGAATCTTTAAAATATGTCAGAGAGTTATAAAATAAAGAATTTGATATTTTGTAATTATTGTGTCTGGTTTATGCCAGTAGTACATACAGTATGTAGGAATAAAAATAAAATGAATTTTATATAAAATCTAATTAAATATATATTAACATAAATGAATTACAATAGCATATTGATGAATTGGATTTTTTATAGTTTGCTCCTGTAAATTAAATACAGTTTGCTACTGTTAATCTTATTTTTAAATCTTAATTAAAAACCCTTTGAAATTTCTAACAGTGTACAACTGCGAGCTACAGATGACAGAGTTGAGACACTAGAAGCTCCTTTGTAATACAGAAAAGTATTGAATGTTCAATCTTGGAGGAAAGCCACTGAAAGCTTTTGAGGATGAGCACTGGACTAAAACCCTCATATTACATTCATAAGAGTCGTTATGGATGTCTCCAAACCTTTTCAAGAATGACAGGAGTACTACTAACAAATTAAGACAACAGGTCTTCTTACTGTTCAGTGTTTTGACCATGTTTTAAATTCAGGTTTATATGATGTTTTGAAAAAGATCAAATTCGGCTGGGTAGACACCAGTGTTATTTTTTTTAATTGAGATAATGATTTTTGATAGCTGTGGAAGCAACAGTCTGAATGGGTTCAAAAATAAAGAACAAATATAAACAAATGTAATGTTAAATATAATATAAACAAATCAGATGTTGCACCATATATCATAATCTCCCAGGAAAAGGGTTTATGAATTTACAGCTGCAAGATAAAGGTTATAAAATTTCCAGCTACAGATTACAGACATTAATGCAACGTTACGACAATATTTAATGAAAAATTATATTTAGGGACAGGTCATAATAGTCAACATATCCTACTATTATTGAGATTTTTCTAGACTTTTTCCTTGTTTTGTTCAGATATTTTAGTATATCCACTATAATAAAAATGACTAAATTCTTCACAAGATGAAGAAATTCGCCTGCAGCTGTAATAGGTTTGGGCATAATGTAAATCTTGGTCGGTGGTTTCCTGGTAAGAGAAATATAGATGCAAATAATGCTGCCTATGCAAAGCAACAGCTAAATTCTGCTTATTCATCAAGGTGTAGAAAGATAAGCAGTGCTGACGCACTTGATCTCAGGTGCCAGTGTCTGCTCTAAACAGCCAAATTACTAGATACATATACAGCAGCATCAATTCCTGTCAGCTTCAGACTACACTGACATCCAGGAGTGAATGACCAGTCCTCTCTTCCACCCTCAATAACACGACTGTGTTGAGACCCTTGAGCAAGGCACCGAGTCCCCAACTGCTCCCTGAGCACCACAGCAAAAATGTGTGTGTGTGTTCACTACTCACTGCAGTGTGTGTACACTTGGATGGGCTAAATGCAGAGAACAGTGTTAAATGCATAATGTTCTGTAAAACATAAATGAAGTTATTTTAAAGAATGCTGACAATTTTGGTACCCACTGACTAGACACTGCTCAAAATATCTTATTTTATGTTCCACAGAAGAAAGCCAAACATGTTTGGAAAAAAAATAAGGGTAAGTAAAAAAAGCAGGATTAACATTTTTGGGTGAACTGTCCCTTTAAATATTTGTTTACGTCCTCAGTTACGTACACACTTCACATCTGATGGGAGCTGTCATTAACATGTCAATAGGCCTTTATTAAAAACACGTATCTCAAGTCTTAAATGATTCTTCAATGACTTAACCATTCTTGAAGAATATCCACTTCCTTCTGAAAGTGAAAAAGTACCCTTAAATAACATCAACCGTCATAATAATAACCGAAGGTAAAGGGGTGGAAATACACTGGTCAGTAGCAAGTGCAAAAATAAGATTTCAGACTTTCAGGACAAGCACTTCCACTCTCTCCTTAGGAATCGAGAGCTGATGAAGTACGATAGGGTACATGATGAACACCACGGGGGTGCTGAGAAATATTGACAGATTAGTGAAATCTGTTCGCTCCTGCACCGCCCCGAATATCTCCACTTCAAGACTGATGTTAGTTACACACTGATTGTGTGTCAAAACCAAGTGTGAGGTGCACTCTCAGATGACATCTCGATTGCTTGTGAACGCAAATATGATGCCGATAAATCTTAGACAGCTCACTAGGTTTAGAAACTGAACCACTGACAACAACATAACACTAATAACACAAAGACAAGTCAAAACAGCCCCACCTCTATCCCCCAAGCCCCTTTACACCCGCTACTTCACATAACAGCTCTGCGAAATGACAGGTTGAGACTTGTTAGCTCGCAGACAGAGGGCTTAACTAGCTGGCTAACGCTGCTAACGCTAGCTTAGCGCTGCCGCGTAACTGACTGACCGCCGTTAATCGCTGAAGCTCAAACCTCTCACCTCTTTTAACGGCCTCGTCATACGAAAGGAAGCCTATCCGTGACTCCTTGGCGCCCATGGTGCCCTCATTTCATGGCAATGGCAGAAATGTGCAGAGCGTGACCGGTGCCAGTTGCCTTGTGTTCCGTTGGTTTGTTTTTGTTTTGTTTTTCTCGGTATGGTGTTCCTATCAAGTCAAGCGGTAGAGTTTTGCGTTATCAACGAATGACGCGTCTAAACGCCGACGCCTCCATACTTGATCACGTGAGTTTTGTCCAATCATAACACAGGGGGCGTATGGGCGTCAGTTTCGCGTAAAACGCAGCACCGCCAGTTTTCATCCAGAGCTTGGCTGTTTATGGTCGTGCGGTCGTATAATATGGGGATACACACTATATAATATGGGGATAAAATGGTTAATAATGAAATAACTACTTTCATAAACAAATAAACAGCTTTTCCCGGTGGACACTAATAGCTTTTTCTGACATGGTGCACTGTGTGGAGGCAATACATGATTTTGATTGTTAAATGATTTTTGCTTATTAATTTGATCACCCAGGAAAAATATCATTCAAATGTGCTGTTCAGTAGTTAAAAATTTTGAGTCATGTAAATTATAAAGTTAAAAAAATTGCTTAAATGTATTTGTTACTTTTTGCAGTAAAATCAATAACAAATCGTAACGTTATTTAAGTATTATTTACTATTGCTTTAATGTTCATTTTTACTATAATATGGTATTTATTAATGCTGTTGAATACATTTCTGTATTTTCCGTTTTCATTATAATGTACGGTATGTACTTATATCAGTTTTTATTATATATATATATATATATATATATATATATATATATATATATATATATATATATATATATAATTATTTCATTAATTATTTTTTAGTAATTTTAGTATTTCAGCTAATTTTGTTTCACTTAGTTTCCAAGGTAACATTTCTTATATATATTCACCTTTATTTTAATTATTTAAAAAGTACAGGTATCAATAACAACACTGGTGTTGTCTCTAAGGAATGTATGAAAATGTATCTACACAGAATCAGTTCTGATATGTGATTAATGCAGATTTACCCTTCTGTACACGTACGTAGCCTGTTTGATGCCAACCTTTCATTAATCTTAATGAAGCCTCTCCGATTAATACACTCTTTCAGACTCTTATCTTTTAGCGCCCTCCTATGGAATCTAGTGTCTATTCCAACACGAATGACGCTTATAAAACTTGTCATAAAGCCGGAAGAGAGTCCTGTTTATCTGCCCTCTCTTAAATGTCACTCATAGAGAAGAGTTGGACTCTTTCACAGTGATATAAATGTTTATGATCAATGACATTTTGTTTTGGTGATCGAAGGCATAAATAAGATAGGTGTTTGCATGAACTGATAAAATGTACATTGAATGCAATGTATTCAGATAGCAAATGCATAAATGCAAAAATAATAAATACAAGGTTTGCCATTTTAAGTTATAAACAAGAGCGTTTCTTTGAAATATAATTATTTTGTAAGATTATAAATGTCTTTACTGTGACTTTTGATCAAATTAATGCATCCTTCCTGAATAAAAGTATTACTTAAAAAATGGAATAGTATTGTATAATTGATTATATTAATAATAGTTCTCATAAAAACTTGAAGTAGCCATGTTCAAAGACAGATACAGTAAATCTCTTCCAGACGTTCATGTGCTGAGTACAGTCTTTTATTCTACATTTTTTGTTCAGCCACTAATCTACCCAAAATAGTTTTATTTTATGATCCCGTCACATTAATTCAAGTCATGGACTCTAAACATATCACAACGACTTCAGGAACAGGTGGAGAATAATCATGTAAAGGCAAAAAATAAAGTAACTTTAATACCTCATTGTATTGCACATTGTATTCTATTGGAAAGCTCTCTCTCTCTCGCTCTCTCTATATATATATATTGTGTGTGTGTGTTAGAAGTAGTTAGAGATTTTCACAATGCTGGATACAAATGAGTTTAATAATGATTTGGTGGTTACAGATGTACAATGTACAGCAGACTCTACTGTGGGTGAGTTACATGAAGCCAATGACTGAAGAGTATCCAAGCAGAGGCTCACTGTGGCACAGGTCACTGACACTTCCAGGGTAACAGTCAGTATCAATGTTAAACAACACAATTGTCCTCTTCTTTGTCATTGGATTTGGTCAAAAACTCTTCTAAAGTGTCTCCAATGAATATAGACAATCATAGAAAATCACAAGAGATCACGGCCACTTATAGGTTGTTACTTCAAGGATCGCCATCATCCATCTGAAACAGCACTTTGGCTAAATCACAATCTTCATGTGGCAGCATGTCTGAGGACTTCATAAAGATAATTAGCATCTAAAAGGCCTCACTGTATCAGTTATCAACCTTTAATTACATTCTTCAACTCTCTGAGGGCAGATTTTGAAGAAAAGTTGTAGTGACAGGATTGCTTTTATTGTCAGAGGATGCAGTTTAGTAATTTCTGTGATCAGTTTAATACTTCAGAGTCGCGAAGTTCATTCTTTTTCCTCATATTTCATGGGATATTTATTAACTGCTCAGTTTAAGATTGTTTCTTCTGTGACTATGGAGCTCACTGGGACGACAACCACTTCTACATCTATATACATTTACTTAAACATGCAATCAAAGAGAACGTCTGACCCAGAAGCACCTTAGATTTTTGGGGAACTGTGGCCTATTCAGATCGGGAAGCAGATTGGATTTAATCAACATTGATTAACCCTCTTTCTAACCAGGATATACCACTTGAGGTTGACAAATAAGCCCTTAGATCATCATTCAGAAGGAAGCAATCAGAGCTACGTTATAAATTCATTCAGCATCCACCAAGCTTGTTTCCCATGTGCATTATTTTTTACATTTGATGTTCAAATTCCTAAACTCATCATCTGATACGAGAACTCCACTAATTCGGTCCATTTACAGCACACAGTCAATGGAAATGCACTTAAAAATTTAGCAAGATCACAGTTTATTTGTTACAAGATTCCTTCTCTCTAACCAAAGCATATTCCTTCACTTCATGCCTCAAATACAGCATTAAAGGAATAGTCTGCCTGAAAATCAATATTCTATCATCATTTACTCACACTCACGTCTTTCCAAAACTTGAATGACTTTCTTCAGTGAAACATGAAAAGCAAATACTTTGAAGAAGATATTTTAAATTCCCATGTATTTTTTGTCAATGGAAATCAAAACAGTTTGGTTACCAACATTCTTCAAAATATCTTCTTTATTATCCCACAGAAGAAAGGAATGCCTACAGGTTTGGAATGATATGAGGGTGAGCAAATTACACCAGAATTTTCATTTTGGGGTGGACTCTCCTTTTAAGACTGCTTCTTCACGATCAGACTTCAAATGTAACAATAAAGGGATTTTTAATGAGTGAAAATGGGCGTAATAACTGTCCTAGTAATCTCTTGCTCGGTTTACAGGACTAAAGGTGTTTGGAAAACTGCAGGTGGTGGTTTCGTTCTACTCAAAGAAAGCCGACAGAGCAGATCCCCGCCAGCTGAGTCCTTTAAGACTAAGGCTGGGACTTCAGCTCGATCTGGGGTCCCGGTCTGACAGCTGGGGGCTCAAATGTAGCAAGAAACTAAAAGCGCATTCTACATGACTAACCTGCAGCAAGGCTTTGTTTCAGCAAAAAAGAATGAGTTCTTTATGAAGGTGTGATGAAAGGATGCCCATTTAATCTGAACTGTCCTCATTCAACTTGAAGAGAGGAGTGGAAGTGGAATGAGTCAAGACTGATTGGTTCTGGAGTGGTACAGGTGCGCCCAGCAAATATTGCACAGCTACTACACAATCATGTGTGGATTCACACCCCTGTGCACTATACCGCAGGTTCCCCAGCAGGGAAGCCTCTTCACAATGACGGGTGCTGCGCTCAGCCCTTTTTTCGGTGTGTCCAGTCAGCTGGCAGTGGGCCAGGGGTGTTAATCTACGCCACCCGTGGCCAAGCTCTGAAAGGAAAACTACAATGGGAAACCTGGTCCTGTAACTATCACCACTACAGCTTATATAGTGTGTGTGTGTGCATGAATAAGGCTCCGCTATGACAGAAAGCCAACTTTTATGAACTCATCCTCCAATTCTGTTTAGCTCAGATTATGTCAATTAACTGTGGTCGCACATGTATTATTATTATTGTTATTATTATGAACAGAAGTAATTTTGGCTCATCCGTTTGCAACGTTACACTTACAGTCGTAGCATACCTTGCATATAAATTATTGGCAGTTTAAAATAAGCTAGGTCAGTACTAAGGGAATACAAAACCAGAAAAGAACTTAAAACACGGTATCTAGAGGAATCATAAACCCACTGGTCCGTTATTTCCACACGCGACATTAATTATTAATTAAAAAAAGAAGCGAAAATAAACATAATGGTCCATAATGTAACATGGCTGGTCTCGTTTTCCATAGAGGACACAGGTAATCCTCAAATGCAAAGCTTTGCATTAGATGAAGTCAAGCTCTAATCCTCGTGTTAATGGGGACACGGACGTCTATGGATATTCCTTCACTCGTCGAATCTCGTTCTGTGGGACTTCTGTGGGTTTCCTCCACAAATAGACAATGCGGTGTTAAAGTATTCCTGTAGTGTGGAGCAAATCTCCTTCAAATACAAATTCAAATAAAAGAATAGAAGGTGTGGAAGTTTTCCGTCTTCGTCGGACCGCTCCGTTTTTTATTCAATTCCTCTTGAAGTCACAGAAATGGTCGGGTTTTCTGGAGGAGAGTGAACAAATTCAATAAATGGTGGCTTATCCATCATGAGTTTTAGCATGGTCGCACGGATGTCATTGTTTTTCCTCCCATTTTAAGGAAGTGGACTTGGGGAGTTGCTGGTTCAAGTGAATTGACAGTCCTTGGTGAGCTCACACTCACTCCCTGCCTGTCTTTACTTAAATGAATAAATGGATGTGAGGGTGTGAAATGGGGGTGCGTGTGCACATCTATAAGTCTGGTGGGCTTCCCGACTGTTAGCCCAAGCAGGGACGCCCGGCTCCGTGGCTCTGGGAAAGCAGGAAAGACTGCACCACCTGCTCTGTGGCCTGGGGGCTTGTGTTGACGTCCTCCAGCGCATCGGCTACTGCAAACTGCCGGTCCCTTAAACGGTTCCAGCTGGACAGAATATTGTGGTACTCAAAGACCTTCTCGTAGTTTCCAACTGAGTTGTAGAGTTTTATCAGACCTCTGTAGTCATATTCCAGTCCACTGTACCCCTCCCCGAATAGTTTCTTGCCTGAAGGAAACAACAGACATATGGCGTGTGTTAAGGTATTTAGCAGTCAGTAAAAATGTATTACAGTTTACAAAAAAATATTAAGCGGAGCAACTGTTTTCACCATTGATATTAATTAGAGATTTTTTCCTGAGCACCAAAGCAAAATATTGGAAAGATTTCTGAAGGATCATGTGACTCTGAAGACTGGACATTTAGCTTTGCCATCACAGGAAAAAAAAAAATCATTTTAAAATATATTAACATAGAAAACAGTTATTTTAAAATTGTAATAATATATCTCAATATTACTGTTTTTTCTGTATCTTTGAATAAATAAATGCAGCCTTTGAAACCATAAAAGAATTTTAACAGTGCCATAAATTACCCACAATTAGGGATGCAAGATTTTGAAACTGTGGAGAAATAATTATTTTTCGTTACTGATAAATTCACAAGTTCTAAACAAGCATAAAAATAAAACACTAAAAACTAAAATTATTCTTTTAAAAGGTTACAAGTGAATTGAGGCATTAAAACAATGTATAAAATAAAAAAAAGCATATTCATGTTTTTTATTTCAGATTTGCTTTTAATAATAAATAGCATTTAAATAACTAAAAATTTAAAACCAAGAATTAAAAAATGTAAAAAAATAAACTGTTACTCTTAAAATAATAATAATAATTTAAGCATGATGACAGCATAGGTAAAAGAAATGTAAAAACAATTTAAATGAGCATTATTTTAATTTAATATCCAATTTTTTTCAACATGTATATCCAGTATTAACTTAAAATAAACAAAATTAAAAGACAGAAAAAAAAGGTCAATAACTAAAGGTACTGATATCATGTACTCCCACCCAAAATTCATTAGCAACAAAAGTAACCCTCACCAATAGCGATGGATCGCAAGTACAGATGCTCTGCATCATCGTACTGATTCATGTCGTAGTTGTAGAGCGAGGCCAAGTGTCCCACTGACAGAGCCACCTCATAGTCCTCCTGTCCTAACAGCTGCTCCTTGATCTGAATGGCCTTGATGTGCATCTCCTCGGCCTCCTGCGTTACAAATCACACAACGGAAAGGTCAGTCAGCCCAACAGCAAACTCAAAAGCACAGTTGAGTTTAGATTACACAAGAGAAAACAAAAACACACAGCGTGCACAATGATCCACTTGTCTTATAACACCTGTACATTCTCACAGGTTTAAATAAGAATTAATGAGCACCTTGAATTTGCGCATGGACTGGTAGAGGCGGCCCAGGTTCCCATAGTGTTTTGCCGTCTGAACGTTGAACTCTCCGAAAGCTTTTTTGGCCAACTGCAGAGAGGAGAGGTGCAGATCATGGGCCTCCTGCAGGAGGCGTTCCTCGGTTTCTTTGTTATGGCAATCAATGGCAATTTCCTCCAGGATTAGGGCTTGTGATGGAAGATCGGATATACAAATTAGCTTGATGTAACATGAAAAAAAAAAACTAAATATAAACAGACCGAGTGATGAGTGAAAAGAACTGTCAAGGGCCATCTTAAAATTGTCATTCCAGTAATGCATCTGTGTATAAAGGAAGTTATGAAAGCTTTTCGAAGTGTTAGTCTCACCTTTCACCCTCTTGGATGAGGCCAGCAGCAGATGGTCTTCTGGGAGAATGTGAGTTATGATGTCTATGGCACGTTCTGCGTGGAATCTAAAAGCAAATTTCAAAGTATGAACCTGGGGTATGTTATTAAATAAACACTTCCATGGAAAACTGTAATGCAAAAGAACAAAAAACAGTTCTACAAGAACAACATTATTGTGTTAAAGGTTAGGGCAACTACCGTTCTTCTGTTTCATGGACATCTTAACACTCAAGGGACAAATGAAATGGTATAAAAGTTCTAATGGTATTACTTGCAACCGAAATACGGTTTGGTCTTGGAATGAATAAACCAATGTGGCAGCTTGCTCAACTTATTCATATTTTCACGGTGGATGTATGCCTTCTTTCATAAAAAAAACAATGCTATTTTGTTCAGTGCTGCCTAATGAATTCTGTTTCTGCAGTGTTGACTCCCACCCAAGATTACGGGTTATTAAAGGGAGGTTATTTTATTTGACTTTTTTGTATTTTGGCTTAAGTTTTATAGCTTAACGTTGTTTATTAAAATGTAAATGTCATCACTTAAAAAATTTAAAAAACACTTGAATTACTCACTGTCATATGAACAACCAGTCAATAACGATACTGTTGATATCTGTCTGGCACATAAAACAGTTCTAGCTTCATTTGAAAACCGACATGAATGAAAGACTTGTGGTCCAATAAATTAATTAGATGCAAAATGCTCAAGTTAATTCAGTGAAGGATTCTTTCAGAATGATTCAAACACATGACAACACTTGTACGGTCCATTTACCAACCTGACACAGATGCAATTACTTTTCAAAATGATATTAAATAATTCTTTCTCTGAACACGCTACTAATGCGCCCAGGGTGGGATTGAGATACTCACAGTGCGTTGTCGAATTTACCAGAGCTGTACTGATGGACGTAGGACGAATACGCCAGGTCCTCATGTGCAGTTGCAACATGAATATTCTTTCCTCCAAACACTGACTGCCGAATATCTAGTGCAGTCTGAATGCAAAAACACACCAACAGCAAGTAAATCACCTACAGTCTTTGAAAGAATGAGAAAATGTTTCATTTATCCTTGCAAAGAACCTAAAGTTGAAGTAATTTTTGGCTAACCTGGTAAATGGCCACTGACTGACAGATATTATCCACATTTAAGAGATAAAATCCATAATCTAGTAGTGTATCTGAGTATTTGGGGTGCTTGTGTCCAAAATGTTCCCTGAAAACAAAATGTGGAAATACACAGGCATTTCATTGGTGCCAAACAGAACAAAATGTCAACACCAGTCATGCTTTTGAACAAGTCAGGCTTTACTTACCGTGCCAAAAAGACTGCGTGTTTTATCAGTTGTTCAGCTTTCCGAAACTCCCGTTTAACAACACAGGCCTGCAGGGATCAATGCGAAGGTTTTTTTTAGATTCCTTATTTAATGGAAAAGAAGTACACATAGATTTAGGAAAACTCAAAGGTCTAACAATCACTGACCTTAGAGGCTTGTCTGAGAACATCCACTACTACTTTCACTGGTAAGCCAACGGTGATCTCCCTCATAGCTTCTATACACCACCTGTAAGCCTGCAACGCATTAGAAACACAGCTGTACAGCAGCCATTCTCCAAACTGACTTCTGGGATACTTGCAAAGGGACTAACCTCATCATAGTGGCTTTTGGCAAAGAGCAGGGCACACAGTTCTCCATAAAGGGCAGCCTTGTTAGCCTGATGGCCGTGTTTGGCTAGTTTGTCCATGTAAGACTGGGCCAGTTTGAAAGTTTCTTCTCCCAGGTGGTATTTGCAGTTGCCATTACGCACATGAAGTAACCTAGCATTCCGCAATTACACATTAATAAGATATTAATAACACTTCACACAATGTCGATAACGATCATTTCCAGCTAAAAGGGACTCAAGTTAACCATTCAGTCACCTCACACAGCACTCTACTGCACGATACCAGTGAAGAACCTCATCGTGTAATGTGCACAGCTGGAGACAAGACAGGAAGACTTTCTCTGCATCTCCATACCAGCCGGCATCTGATAAAAAGCCACCTGATACACGAGGAAAGCATTATCGCAACAGCTTGTTGTTAGAAGCTAAAAGAGCAGAAATGGGAGAGACAGAAGCCGTACCTAAAACAAAGCCAAACTGTATAGCTTTCTCTTTCACATGCGCGTCGGACTCTGCGATGTATGAACATCGGCGGCTGAAGGAGTTGGCCAGGACTGAAGCGACCTTCACACCGTGGTCCATCAGAGCCTGGAAGCAGTGGTGTAGGAGATGCCTGTGGAAGAAAATATATATCAATGATTATAGAGATTTAAAAAAATTTATTGCATATTTTTATGTTGGCTTTTTCGGGGGGACGGTATAAGGATGTTTCTTTAACTTTATGCAATGACAAAAATTATCAAATTAATATTATATAACACTACTAACAGCAATATCACTATGTTATATTACTACTGGTGGACCGAAAGAGTTTTAGCTGATATAATGCCAATATGCTACACATTTTATATATTTACATATATACACTACCAAAAGTTAGCAGTCAGTAAGACTTTTATTTGAGAGAAATTCATACTTTTATTTAACAAGGATGAATTAAATTGATCGTAATTGACAGTCAAGTCTTTTACACTGGTAAAAAAAAGGTATTTTTCAAATAAGTGTTATTCTTTCTAACTTTTTAGTCATTAAAAGAATATAATAATATAATAAGAAGAAATGTTTCATGAGTAGCAACTTCTGAATGGTAGGGAACATCTGATTTATTGACATAAAATGATATATTGCATGTAAAAATGATGAAAGAAAAACATGATTTGACATAATACTCAAAATTCACAGAAAAACACTGATTCATTCATATTTAAGATATATTAATATTTCACAATTTAAAAAAATTGTACAAGCATGATAGAATTAGTTCTTGATATGGTATCTAATTATTGAGGATGACATTTTCCTTCTGGCTTCTGAGTCATGAAGTAATTTATCAACACATAAATTACTCTACAACCATAGGTCTTGTGATGATGCCAATGAAGGCTCGCCCCATACATCATGTGAGATTTGAATCATCGGCCCAAAATACACACACACACACACACTCAACCTCAGCATGGCCATAAATATAGCATTAAGGTATGGCTTTGAGCTATATTATCTTGACAGACAGAGTAAAAGTGAACTCAGCTGTCAAATACCTTTTGTCAGAGGCCCTGAGGACTTTAGCGAAGACCTCCAGCTCACAGAACTCCCCTCCCAGCTGGCAGAGCCGGCCTTGCTGGTAAAGCTGGAACACATGAAAACATGTGAGATTGCTGACCCTATTGTACATGTGACAACTCAAGCCTTCCCTTGGGGATGCCAAGAGCCAAAATAACAAGAAAAGTAGCATTAAGAAAACAGACTGTACAATCAAGAAGAGTTTGTGCAAGACCAATATGTGTGCAAATAACATTTTGATATGGCACATCTGGTATCCAACACCAAATAGCCTGATTGTACAAAAAAAAGCAATGAAAAACATAATGCAAAGATTAAATCGTTAAATTATATTCACAACAGAGTAACTTAACCCTTACTGTTATATTTGAATTAAAAAACTATGATCATCCTAATTTAGTGGTTGTCAGCCTTTTTGACTCCAAAGCCCCAAACTGTCCACAACAATATAGAAAGGACCCATGACTTTTTCAGCTGTTCTGGATTCACTGGGTTAAAGATAAGGAGGATTTTGACATTTCTACACTGTAAAATATTTTTACAGTATATTAGAATATAGTATAAATTATATTAGTATAAAGTTTTTTTTTACACAGTAATAATATAGTAAATGTGGTAATAAGACTATTCATTTACATAATTTTTTTCTTCACTTTTTTGCACTTTCAAAAATAGTCTACCTCTTTATCCAGCATTTTCAAGACACTTGGAAAATTAGTTTGTCAGAGAGAAAGAAAGAAAGAAAGTGGGTGTTAAGGATGCCAAATAAGAAATAACTTGATTTTAATGCTTGTTTTGTCTTACTTTAAATCATTTTAAGTCACCCCTTCAGAATTCCCCAGGGTTGAGAATCACTATTCGAAGTAGAATAGTTTTTAATTTTAAGAAATAGGTGTTAGACAAGATAAGATTTCTACAGTCTCCAAACTACCCAAAGAAAGAACAATTACGTCAATTAACGTTCTTTTCTAGTCTTGTGGGTTTCAGTTCAACTACACTGACATACTACAGTGATCGATGTAGCTCCCTCTTTGGTAATACAGAAATGCTAAATATTTACAAAATTCAAATTATTCCTCAATCATGAATCATTTGGGGACAATAAATTCTAATGGCCTTTGTAAAAAAAATGTTTTATAATTTATTTGCCAACCTAACTATACAAAAAAGCTAATCAAATTAAAAAGTAAAGGAGGAAAGTCAAACAGGTTGCACTAAGTGTCCTCAAACCACATGAACAATGCAACATTTGATATAGTTTTTTAACATATTTCAAATTACATAAAGGTTACAAGATGAAATAAATAATGTATGGTTCCATTAATAAATGTGTGCAGAAAAACTTCCCATTAGTTAACACCAGTTAAAGCATTAACTGACACTAATTGTTTCAGTATTTATTAATCTTTGTTAAATTTAGTTAAAAAAAAAAAAAAATCATACTGTTCATTTTCACCATGTTGAAATTATTTAATGCTTTAAATAATAATAAGAGATGCAACTGTATTCTAATAATGTATCAATAGCCTAAATATTGAAATGACCGTTAACTAAGATTAATACATACTTTAGAAGTATTTTTTATATTTAGTTAATGTGAACAAAAGGGACTTTATTACGTGTTAAAATGCCTCTATTATTGTGTTGTCTTTTTACTGTAACGTTACAGTGTTTATTAATACTTTTCACAGTAGTTGGTGATAAAACCATTCAAACCACATTTACAGATCAAGTCAGTTGTCTTATCTTATGAAGTCGTTAGAAACACGGTTATGGTTTAAATACTCAAACATCGAGCTCTTCTCCATAAATGAGGTTGACAGGGTAAAAAGGTGAGATGTCAGTTTTATATGGTTAACTAGTCTTGACCTAGAGAGATGCATCTCATTCAGCATCAGATAAGCTACAGGCTAAGATAACTGGAACACAGTGTCCACTTCCACCAGTATTCACACCAACTGTCACGCAGAAAACGAATGGACTCTTAAAACAGAAGACTTTAACGGGTAAATCGTCTCGTAGCTCGAGTCTCTCCTCACCAGTGCTCCACTAAGAGGTGGTTTCAGTGTTATGTTAGCCGAGCTGCTAGGAAAATCTGTCAGATGTTTTTGATGTTTGTTCCGCACTGAACCCATTCGCTTTCCCTTCTTACCTTGTAGTACACATCAAACTGTATATTTTCAGGCAGAGAGCGGATATCCCGTCGCGATCGGCCGTAGTTGTCGACCACGGCTGAGATAGCGGTGTTGTACAGGGTCTCAGGGATCCATTCCAGATCCACCGCGGCCATATTGTTTTCTTTCACTAAGTCCAACCAGAGCCCCCCCCAACTCCTACTTTCACCTCCTTCGCTACCTGATCGAGGTAAAACTCTTTACTCCGATGCACCTCATAAACCCTCGCAACTGGAAGCGTTTTATGAGATCGATACGGGATGTTATGCTGGACAACACAACCCTAAGGTTATGCTCTCATGTTTACAGCTCATCCCCTATCGAGATGCCCCGCCCACTCTATGACGCTTCAGGCAATGACGTAGCGCTGGAGCCCCTCTAGCACTCAGCGCATTCGACTGCAGCTCAAAGTAGCGAAAATCCCACAGGAGTAATCAAAAAATGTAGGCAGTGCCTGGGTAGTACGGTTCCCAACTGTTTCTTATAATACGGAATCGTCCCGTATTTAAGGAATCAAAGATTTAAGTTCACAAAAAACAACAAAAATTCTTGACTGACGTCCAGCTGTTATACTTTCAGATTTTATGCCATATGTATGGCCAGTATGGGTGTTTTTTCCTACTCTATGGTATTTTCACAGCCACCTAAATTAACCACACCCCTGTGCAGTATAGTTGTACCCGATGTATGTAATGTGCGTGGATTTTTTTTTTTTTGTATGAAATTAAAACTATTCTTAGAATTATTGTGCAAAAATAGGTTAAGCGAAACAAATGTGATTATTTCTGAGAATATTTTGAGCATCCCTTATTTTCCTTTTTAGGAATTTATTATTTCTTTTAGTCTTTATTTTCTGGGAAAATGGACTTAAAATATAAATTGTTAGGGTTAGGATTTTTTTTTAATTCTTTAAATATTAATTAAATTAAAATCTTGTGGGATACTTAAAGTAGGCCTAAATATTTTACGCCGAAAGGTTTTGATAAGCGCACGTCCCCGAGCCGCAGCTGCTGTGACGCAATGACTTTACCGATTATCGACATTATCTATTGGCTCTTTTATTCAGAAGGCGGGGCTTCCTTAGATAGAGCAGCCAGCGTTGCATTCATAGACAGTAAAATAAATTGTCCCCATTCAAAATATAAAGCGACAGTCTTGGGTATTCTGTTGTATTTGATTATACACAGTTGCCTGGCTACAATGTCTTTGCTACTATCTAGTATACAATAAGCAAGTTACAAAAATCGTTTTCTGATAAATTGTAAAATTGTTAAATATGTTTTCGCGGTTGTAGTAAGCATACTGTAGGTCCGAGATCATACAGGTCAGAAGGCAATGTCATAATATTTATTATTATTTTGCATGAATATAAATATATTTAAGAGTACAATAGAATATAAGTGGCCGATGAAGAGTGGATGTTTGTAATATCATATGCCGAGGAGAAATTAAAGTTTGATCATGGGCATCATCACCTACTGACCACAATTAGTAAAATCCATTTTGCAGCAGCATAAGAAAATACTTTAAAATCTAAGTTCTTGTTGCATGCAACTCTTTGTAGGTGAGAAAGTAGCATTTTAGTCTGGTCAAATGCATGGACGCCATTAGCCTGAATGATTTTTCTCTGAGTAGATCTCAATCTGTCTCCCTCATATAATATAGATTATGTATTCATTTGGTGCAGACCGTTTCCTACATAGTAAATTAATATTTGTATCCTAGAATCATATCTCATTTGTATAATTGTCACTGTTATTTCTCATTACTTTTAACCAACTACTTAAAACATTTTTTTAATTTTACAATATGAAATTTTTTAAAGATTAACCATAAGCAATATGTTATTTTATTAACATAACAACACTTTTCAATATTTTCATACTGTACAGTTCATTTTGTTATGTGCTTTTGCCATTTTCATTAGTTTTATTCATTATTACTATTTAGTTTTTTGTTTAATAGCATATCATTTGAGTGCTTCAAATGATTTAGACTTGATTCATATTGTAAATAATAGTTTATTGTGTTTGTTCAGTTTTAGTTTCAATTTTATTTATTACCAGTTTATTACCAGTACCATTAATTTAAGTGCTTCATTTTAGGTTGTTTGCAAGGCAACATTTCACATTTTAGTTTAAGTTTTTCGTTTACGATTTATATTTTATTTCAGATTTATTTCAATTAACAGGAGTAGTTTTAGTTAATAATAATATTTTGTCCCTTAACTATCAAATCGAGCCCCTTTTTTATCCATAGATCTAATCTGAGAATGAACCACTCAAAAAACGAGACAATGGGTTGTTATTATTCCTTTATTAATCCCAATCACTTCCAATGGCACCGATTCCTGCAGCTGTAGTTCTTAACGCAGGCAGCAGGTGTCGCCGTTTCTTCTCACCGAACAATAAGCAGCATGAGGCCAACCTACCGCCTTTATCACTGTATATTTACAACAGTGCTCGCCTGCTCACGTTCAGCTGCGCCCACCGAGAGGACAGAACGAACAGAAACAATACTGCTCCCTGCTAAAAAAACTGGATATCTCACTACGGTAAGTGAGGCGGACTTTTATGTTTAAATCCATTTCTTTTTAAATTCCGTAAACGAGATAACATCCAGTTATTTCCAGGAGGTAAAATCTCATGTCAGGGATGTGAGCCTGGGATCAACAGCAGTCCGCTGCTGGATATAGAGGCGAAGAAAGGACCCTTATCAGCCACTTACTCATGCTAACTGACCTGCTAACTGTAGCCGGGGGATTGTCACATTCACTGTTAATTAGCTACATTACGGGTTTATAGGTTTGGTATACTCTGGTGGTCTGTGTCTAACAGTTTTAGCCAGTGTCCAGCTAATTTAAAGCCTTAGCGGCTGATCCTGAGCGTTAGCGTTTGGCTTTCGTGCCGCAGATGATTGACGAGTCTCTGGCTGCTCCGGCTGACTGACTGGGCAAATACATACGTAATATAATGTACATACGTTTCTTCTCTTTAATGTGACTCTGGCCTGGCTTTTATCAGTCTGGGCTTTAATGCGTCAAGGATACATTTTAGCAAACCACAGGCTTGTACGTTGTAGCAGAATCCTTCATTATATTGTAACATAGTAAGTGCGAAAGAGGACAGTGCTGAGAGCCAACCTCACTCTCCTTTCATGTCAGAGGTCAAGTGCACGTCAAGTCCATCTGTTTATGAACAACAGTATTGCATTTTGTGCTATAAAGGGACTGATGCTGATGCAAATGAAAATGAGAATTATCAATGTACTGAGCAGTCTGACGCCTTTACTGCTTAAATTAGTGAATTTGATTACTCACTTATATTCATTAGGATAATGCATTATTAATTATTATTAGCATTTTTTTTGCGTTTATACTACTCAAATTATGAGTAGTATTAGAACTAGTAGAGTAGGTAGTATCAAGTTTCATTAAGCATTTGTTGCATAAAGCCTTTAAAGAATTGCCTTAATTGCCTTTCTGTATTATAAGGAAGAATATAGCCCCCTCCTTTTTAATTAAACTTGTGTGGATGATGAAGTCTCCCATTGCTGGGAAAATAAGAATGTTAGAGCCCCGTGGCTTTCATAGCATCTCACTAATGCCTTATACCCGGTTTGTATCACATCCTTATAGTGAAATAATGATACAGTATCTTCATTACTCTGAAAGGTTTTGCTGTTCTGGTAAATATTGTCATGCCACATTATGGGTACAGAAGTTTGTTTCTTGTGTGAAGGCCAGTCAATGAATTCTACATAAATATGGCTTTACTATTTCAATACTCAGAATTCGTACTCTGCATTTAACCCATCCAAAGTGCACACACACAGCAGTGAACACAAACAAACCATGAACACACACCGGGAGCAGTGGGCAACCATATATGCTGCGGTCCCCGGGGAGCAATTGGGTGCTTTGCTCAAGTAAGTCGTGGTATTGCCAGCGCGAGATTCGAACCCACAACCCTAGGGTTAGGAGTCAAACTCTCTAACAACTAGGTCATGACTTTCCCACTCAAAACCATTGTGTATTGAAAGGCAGGATGTTCATTTACAGTTCAGTAGGAAATTATGACTTGACTGGCGTCTAAAAGATTCAAAATGTGCAAAGAAACATGAAAGATGATACAAGTATTTTTCTTTTTCCAGGGATCCATAATTAATCCACTCTGGATGTACAGAAACCTCTCTGTATGGAAAAATCCCTTGCTTGTGAAAACACTGGTGCTTCTGTAGTGGAACGTAGACTACATTTGGGGACAGTATGTTTAACTTGATGAAAAAAGACAAGGAGAAGGATGGCGTTAGGAAGGAGAAAAAAGACAAGAGAGACCGGAGGGAACGGATGTCAGCGGCTGAGCTCCGAAGCCTTGATGAGATGAGCATGAGACGGGGTTTCTTCAACCTCAACCGGAGCTCCAAACGGGACTCCAAGAACAAGCTGGAGATCTCGAACCCGATCCCCATTAAAGTGGCCAGCAGCACTGAGCTCAACCTTACTGACATTGAGTCGGACGGCCTCAGTAACCGCAGCAGCATGGTCCTGGATGCAGATCAGCTCAGCGCGGCCAGTTCCAGCGATGATCTGAAGGGCGATTATGGCCAAGATGGACACCGGAGCTCTGTCAAGGAGCGGGCGGCCAGATTCGGCTCCCTTGCCATGCAGAACTCACAAATGGGTTCCATCATGAAGCGCTTCTCCTTTTCTCAGAGGAGTAAAGATGAAAGTCCATCCGAAGGTTCCACTCCTTCTGGGCAGAACTCGGCTGCCCCGTCTCCACAGGTTGAAACCAAGATCTTTGACCCCCAACGTACGCCAAGTCTTCAGCATCATCAGCAACAGCCTTCTACTGGGAAAAATGAGCAGGTTCCTGAAATTGTGAATAAGACGTTTCCTGCGGACCTGCGCTTGCCTGCTGTAGTGCCACCGCAGACGCCCGAAGTTCGGGAGTTGGTTCTCCAGAGGCGGAACACTGGAGATTTTGGGTTCTCCTTGAGGCGCACCACCATGTTGGACCGTGGCACTGATGGAGGGGTATATCGCAGAGTGGTCCACTTTGCGGAACCAGGTGCTGGCACCAAGGACCTGGGTCTTGGGTTGGTCCCCGGAGACCGGCTGGTGGAGATCAACGGGCGAAATGTGGAGAACAAGAACAGGGATGAGATCGTGGAGATGATTCGGCAGTCAGGCGACACGGTTCGGTTGAAAGTTCAGCCCATCCTGGAGCTAAGCGAGCTGAGCCGATGCTGGCTGAGGAACACCGAAGGGCTGCGGCGGGAAGCATTTGACGTAAGTCCACACTTTCTCTCTCTTCTCTCGTTCATGATCACAGACTTTCCAGGCAACTCCCCACAAGCCTGCCCAGCTCTTACACATGTGGAGCCAACTGGCTCTTCTCGAGAGTACACGCAAATCATTCAAGATGAACATGTTCTTGTGCAACAGGAAGCAGATTCCTTTCCAAGACGAACATGTGTCACAATGTGTCTAACATAATCTTTTCTTCCTCCTGCTTTCCACAAGTGATGACTTTAATGACAGGCTTTTCGTGTTTTTCTTCGCAGTTTGTTGTGCAACACTTGGACACAGTATGACAGTAAATTCAGATTTTCCTAGTGCAATTTTGACATGGAACAGCACACAATTCACAGTTTAGTTTTGGTATGTAACAATAAATTGCACTTTGCTGTTGATGCTACACAGGCACATTTTTTTGTGTGAGATGAATGGGCGGCACAGCTCTTTCGTTTTTCCTTGACAGAGGGAAACCATTGAAGCTTATCTGTCGTGTTATGCGCTGCTTCCTTGTTAGATAACAGATAAGAAAGGCACTTTGGCGTAAATGATTTTTTTTTCTTTAGGATGGGTGGAGGTTGTGTCTTTATTAACTGGTGTGTTTGCCATTACTTGGATGGATCCAATCTGGCATGCTGTCGTGCTGTTGATGCTGAGACAACTCACAAAGCTTCCTCCTACAGTAACCACTGATGGCATTATGTAACTCCACTTATTGTATTCCTAGCATTTAACAATGTTGTCTACATTCAATTAACATACTCTTTTGCTGAGTAACATGCAGTTGGGAGACCTCGATAATTTGTTAAAAGGTATCGTGAAGCTGTCTGTGAAACATGAGAGCACACCACAGAGAAGTGTGACACGCAAGTGAGCTTTGAAACTGAATCAGAGTGCTTGTGAATCATTAGATGTGTGTGTGCGGGGAAAAAAGGTGTTGGCCGTTTGATAATTATTCCCTTCAGTGTGCTGTTTGCTGACAGTTATGAATTTAAATGATCCCTTTGCAGCTACTGTATATTTCTTCAGGGGGTTCACAGTCCTTTAAGGGTTCATGGCAGATAAATGTAAGAATTTAATAACATTTAAATGATTAAACAATGATTGAATAAAATAACTTTAAATAAAAATTAAATCATTAAATTACTAAAATGTGACATTTATATTTAATAAATGCGTAGTGTTATAATTTTAGGAAGTATGTAATGTAAATAGTATAGGTGGTACTAGCCATTTTCTGACATGAAACTCGTTTTACAGTAAACAGATCTTCTATTTACACAGCTAACGGCTTTCCTTTTGTCCATATTGCTGCCATTTGTTTGTTAACACCAAAATGCTGTTAGCACTGTGTGATGTTTTTGTGTCTGTCCAATTTGGCGACATTTCTTTCTACACCGCACATAATCACAGTATTCAATGTACAACTAAACTGTGTTGAGTAATTGCGTCAGCTCCTTCAGAAACTCTGACAGTAGACTTATGTCAGAGCATTCTAACACATACATGCTCAAACATCTGTTCTAATGGGTTTAATCACAGAAGTCAGTCACAGTTAAATCAAATCACAGAAAAGTAGCATTTGTCTATGGATTTATTCATTTGAGAAAAATGAGGAATCGCTAGCCTTGATGGTTACTAAAATGTTGACCAAACGATCCTTTCGGTTGAGAAATAAAGAGTGTTAAAAGGAATCTGTTGAAGCAGCCCCTGGTCTCTTTGTAGTCAGTCATGGAAGAGCAGCTGTACTTCTGCAGGCCGAACTGACCAGCACTTGCACAACTTTATCATCATCTTCATCATTACCGCATTTGCATGATAGAAAGTGAGTTGAATAGCCTAGAGTAAAGAAAGACCTGCTTCTCAGGTTCAGCATTAGTGTTCATGATAAATCTGAACTCAAGCACCAAAGTCAGGCTAATGGTACTATACTGCTTTAATGGGCTTAGAAAAATAAAGTGACCATCAGCTCTGCCTGTTTATGGAACCACATGTTTGTGTAGGGCTTCCTAATGGATTTTCCTACGGAATAGTCTTAACTCTCATTGATAGCCAGATTTGTGACAGCATCATAAATGAAGCACTTTCCAGGAAACCCAAGATTTGTTTAGCATAAAGTTTTAAGTGATTCTTGTCCATTTGGTATCAGACAGTCTCATAACAATTGGAACCTGCCGATTCATTGTGTGCTTCCTCAAACTAGTCTCTGGCTAGCACCTCTATCTCATACCTGAGTGGGTCTGCTGTGCTGTTTTGGGTTTCACCAACAAACAAGAGGGACTTGCTTTGTGGCATAGTTCTTAGTCTGTCTCCCCTGCTGTAGTCATTCTGGTTCGTTACATGGCCTCGGGTCAGAGAGAGTATTCTGTGCAGATCACCCTTACTCTCGCCCCACCGTCAGTCGCTCTCTCGTCTTTTGGCAAGCTGTGCTACAGGGATTGTCTGGAACATCTAATACGTCCTCTGAGAGCATTCATTTTTAGATGCTTTTGTTGTGGAGCTGTTTTAAAATAAGTACTGGCAGAATGTACTCTAGTGCGTGGAAGTCATTGTTTATTGAAGTGAATGTTGACAGCAGTGATTGTTTATTAAAATGTAATATTTCCTCTAGAATAGACCAATATATCGACCAGTCAGGTTATTCAGGTTGATATCTGGACATTTTAATCAGTTTGACTTGGCTGAAGTGTTCTTCTCTTTACTTTATCTCATCCAGATTCTACTGAAACTTATCAATGGATTGTATTTCTGTTTGTTGAAATTTGTATCATTTTTTTATTTGTCTTTTAATTTTATTGATGTTGAAAGGGTTGGTTTCGACCAAAAATGAAAATTGTCATCATTTAGTCAACCCTTAAGACTTTTGTTCTTCTTTGAATTGCAAGTCAATATATTTGAATGAATCTTTAGAGATTTCTGTCTCTTGCACCAAAACTTTGTTTGATGCTTCAAAAAGTTCATAGAGAGATTTTTAAAGTAATCCAGATGAATCGAGTGGTTGAATCCAAGTCTTTTGAGAGATACGATCTCGTTATGGACTGGACTTTTAATAGAGGCATAGAAATAAAAAAAATATCTCCATTAACCCTTTAATAACTTTAAACGGTCTTGTGCTATTTTTTAATTGTATTATGCATAAAACATTATATTGGCTACCCTAACTTTACTTTTATTGACACCAGCAAGTGAGAAATCCATATTGGTCAACCAATAATTTACATTTCGCTTTTTTTTTTTACTTCAAACAAAACAACGCTCTACTATATACAAAGGTGGCACAATGCTGCCTCACTTTAATTTTGTGATTGGTTAAGTTGTCATTTTTGGAAATGCATATCAGCCCTATTTGTCAGACAGCAATTGCCATCAACGTTTAGGCAACAATTATGGAGTAAACTTGTAATTGGAAGCTCGAAAAAAAAAAAAAAAAAACACTAATGTATGGGTGTCTTGAGACCTGTGAACTTTTTGAATGCGCATCCCCATTATAAAAGTGAGTTTGGAACAGAATATTTGACGGAGGATGTGGAAGTGAAGCTCTGGACCTTTGTTCTGGTGTGGATGTGATCTCAGGTCGTTGTGTTTTGTAGCACGTGTCTGTGGAGGATCTGTGTTTGTCTGTGTGATGTCTGAAGGGCTGCACTGATTTGTGGGCCTCACTAAGCAGCGGGAGTCATTCTTGGCCCTATTGTCTCAGAAAACAAATAGCAACAGCTTTATCATCAATCCAAATAAAGACGAGTCGTAAAACAATCATGTCCCAATGCAAGCAAAAGCCATGCGGATGGAGTTACATGACAGGCACAGCTGGGCTCCGCTGCTTCATTGAGAGAACTTCTGGATTGACCTTTTACTTTCGACATCTTTATGGCTCAATGTTGCTGTTTTTGAGTCTTGACAATGGACAATATTTCAGGGCAAGGTACTGCTTTGATAGTAAACATTGAAGATGATGTGGATTGTTACATAAACTAGATCTTTACTGAAGAAAAAAATAATAATTATCGCTAGGGTGTTTGGTTGGTTGCTAGGTGATTGTTGACCCAATATTTTTGATTTCCTTTTGTAATTGAGTTTGGCAAAGAATGCAACTAGGAACTTCCCTTTCATTGCAGGAATGTCTTTGGAGTGGCTGAAGAATGGTATGTTATTCCCGCTGTTCCTTATTCCTTAGAAGAAAACAGCTAACATACAGGAAGTCCTCTATTCTTCTAGGCACTGATCAGTGTAGTCAGGATGTCCTGAGATGGCTGTGAGGAAGCCAGAATATAGACAGTCAAGACTTTCTTTGCTGGGAGATGAAAACAGACGCTTTTTACCAGTTTGCTTCAGAAAAGACAAAACTAGGCCTGGAAGCACATTTCTTTCTGGTTATTGAGTCCATGATATCGAAAGTCCAACACTTACTATGTGTCTTAGTCAGCTCCCTAGTGGAGTAGTCATTGCTCTAGGGGTGTGCCATATCACACCATCCACAATAATACATTTTGAAATATTAATAGATGCAATTCAGTTGTTAAGTGATGACGTAAAAAGTGCTGTTTCCGGGTCCAAGCCTCAACTCGCTTCACTTGAGAATACTACCACAGCAGTCGTTTATGAGCAATGTTTATTCATATTAAACATTTAAGCATAACATTTTCAAACTTATGGTGCACACTAAAGTCTCCATGCTCACAGCATCCCAAACACAAATCATTTTTATATTTATTTATATTTTCATTGTCGAACCATCTGGGATTTCGGTATGGAGTTAATGGTTAAATTGGATGTATTATCTCTTAAAGTGACCGCGCCTAATTTACTAGCTGCTGTCAGTGTCCTTGATGTTAATCCAAGAAATGAAATGGGAGAAAACCACTCGTCGAAGTCGAACACACAGCTGCTGCTGCCACCTTATGACAATAGATTTACACAAATTAGGTAGTGTCCGTCATCGATGACAATAGCACATTGGAAAAGGATTGAAAATGTCCCTAATTTTGTTTGCAGCTGGTTTTGCAATGTTTCAGTCAGTTTTTATATATCGTCATGAGTAAAGTTACATTTCTGTAAAGTTGCTTTGCAATGATTTGTATTGTTAATAGTGCTATACAAATAAACTTGAATTGATTGAAAAGTATCGTTATCGCAAATATTCGTGAAATATCGTAATGTAATTTTGAGGCTATATCACCCACCACACCGGTTCACTTCCTATCCTATCTTCCTTTCTTATTTAGAAATCAGTGCAGTTAAATTCAGTTGACAGCATTTGTGGCATAATATTGATCAAAAAAGAAAGAAAGAAACCAATAAATAAATGTTGCTCATTTTATATAAAAAAAAGTAACAATCTGATTTACAGTGAGGAAGTTACAATGAAAGTGAATGGCAATTTGTAAATGTTAAAATATTCACAATTTCAATAGAATAATAGGCACAAGAAATAAACAAAATGAATGTTAACCAGTGTTTTTTTAGTTTATATTATTACTGTTATACTTAGTATAAACTAAGTATTTATTTTATATTTTGTATTGCCTTTTTAGTTTAATAAGTTCAGTTTATTCAAATTTTATTTTAAATGTTAGTAATTTTATTATGTGGCTATAGGATGAAGATTTTCGTTTAATATTTATGTTTGATTTTATTTCAAAAACTGAAAACAATTTTGAATAGTTATAGTTTCAATTAACAATAACAACACAGATGTTAACATGATTTTAGTCTGGCAAAATTGCTTACCTGTTCTGTGTAACTTTAAATACAATTTTACAATTTCATGACAGTGGAAGAAACCCTAAAGCAACTTTAAAAAATAATTCAATCTGCTTTACAACTTTAAATAAATAAATAAATTACATTGTAGGATTCATATTTCTGCTTTTTGAATCATCTAAACCTTTACTTCCATTGCAAGTGCCTCGCAGAAAAATAATATTTTGAGGTAATCAGCATTTTGCTACAAATTGTTGTTTGAGCATATCATGCAATGAACCTAATGCATTTATTTTCATTGTGTCTTTGAGGTAGATAGTCTTCCATTAGTACAGGTTTTTCAGCATCTTCAGCGCTGAAGGCTGTTGCTGACTCTGCCGCAGTGAAATGACTGTGGAGGCATCATTATGGGTGGCAGTTCATTACTGCTGACTGACCTCCAGCAAGGATGCACTCCACAACACTGTGTGCAGAAGAGTTACAGCTGTGCACCAGATGTCCACACACACACACACACACACACACACACACACACACACACACACACACACACACACACACACACACACACACACACACACACACACACACACACACACACACACACACACACACACACACACACACATTGATGCAAGCATTCTGACACCCAGCCTCAATGTGCCATCATGCTGTTTTACAGGCACTGTAGAAGCATGACTTTGCAGTTAACAAACCTCAAAGATCCATCATTAACAGTACACCGTGGAGGCTGCATCAAGACCACAAAAATGCTTTCCTTAGCATACAAGTCTCTCATGAGAGTCTTTCTTGCACAAACTTTTAAAAAAGTTGCAATTTGCTAATCACAGTTTTGCTCATCATAATTAATAAACAATCCTAAATGTCAGTTTTGCAGCATTGTTCCATAATCACTGGCTGCAAAGCCTAGAACATCGTGATTCTAGTTTCGATAGACAGGGCCACAATGGCTCCATCTCTGCCACAGGACTGGCCCACAGCACCCCAGGGACATTCTACACCACACTGCTGTTCTTCTCTTCTTCTCCACTTAGAGGAGACTTAAGCGGAAGAGATGTCAGTGACAAGTGAATGATTGTTTTCTACCTAAAACTGTTCTCTAAATGATTATGGCACTTTTGCAGGCTGGATTTCAGTGCTGTAACTACCCACAATCCATTTTAACCAGGCTCTCCTCTGCTGCTGTAGACTCTTGTGATGGGGTTAGTCAAAATTCTGATTTGAAGAACCCGTTTTCCTGTTTGTTCCATCTATTGTTCATTCTACTGTTCTATAGACATTGTACTGCACTATCTGTGTTGTTCTACAGTTCTATTTATTGATGGCTCTATCATTCTATTGCTTGTGCTAGCATTCAGCATTTTGTCTGTCTTTGCGTGAACATTTGGGCGGCGTTATGCAAATCTTCCCACATCGTAACTAGACACGTGGGGCCATGTTAGAACAATCTGTTTTAGGAGGGCGCGGTTGACTCTTGACTTTCATAAAGAATACCTCATTGGATTTGAGACTTTAGTCTTTTCAACTTTACATACCTTTTTATGCACCAAGAGCTTGTAACACTCCAAAGAGAAAGGAAATTGAAATCACATCATATGACCCCTTTGAATATTTCAATCCTGCTTGCTGCTTCCATTCAAAATCATATCAGTTTGAATTGGAATTTAAAAGGCATGCATTCAGTTCAAAATGACCCCTAATTTTGGCAAACACCTCTGCGTCACTTAAGAAAGTGCTACAAATGGACACCTTAACAGTAGAATGATTTGATTTTGGAGTGTGTGTTTGAATGGAGTCATCTGCGATTAAGTTAATGGATTAAGTGTGTCCATTAAGTGAGTTTGGCTACTTTTTCCCTTTGTAATTTGGTAACAAACATTTTAACTTGAAAAGTTGCTCTTCATTTGAAATGCTCCCACTCTCTTCCCTCTATGACCTCCTTCTCTTTGTTTCTCATTCTCTCTCACTGCCTGTGGGTTTGGGTACTTCTGTTGCCTTGGCATTGCTTCTGAGAGGTCTGGGAGCACTTTACCAAGCTAGGTTTTTCAAGTGTACGTAAAATAACAACCACAGAAATCCTAGAGGCTGAAAATCTTCAACTCTTACTGGCCCCTAACCAAAGATTATAGTTACCACTCCATGGATAATATTACTTTTCTATTGTGTGAACTCCATTCTGTTTTTTAATCTACAAGATTTAAAGGTTCTTTTTGTGATTTTTTGGGGGGAAATATTTATGTTTGATGTAGTACACTATAGGGCTGTAGCAATCGAATATTTTAGTAATCGAGTATTCTACCAAAAATTCCATCGATTAATCGAGTAATCGGATAAAATGTGTTTTTGCTTAATTAAAGTGCAATATTAATTATGCAAGAGAAAATAAGACTCCTGGGTCTCTTAAAATAAACAACTAAGTTTCCTTTTTTAGAAAAAAAATATTTTTATATTTTAAATGCATAGAATGCAATGCATACATCAAAAATAACATTTGTTATTAAAACATTAAACATTAAAACACATACAACATTAATTTAATTTATCTTTTAATTATTAAAAATGAAGCAACCTTAACTTTTTAGTAAACAAAGGGGATTTACTATAAAAAATAAAACATGGAAGAAATGTTGTGTGATTAAACCTTAAAAAAAATTATTTATTTTTTTTAGTAGTAGGCTATGTACATTATGTTGAACAATAGTCTTTAACCGGACTTTTATTTTGACGGGTTGACGTACCTTTACGTACAGTTCTGTGTATCTGATGTGATATTATTTTTACTCAAATCAAACGGTCAAATGCTCATGAAGTGACTGTCGGAGCAGTTCTGGAGATGTTGTTCATGTGTTCACGTCCTTATTTAGTGAGAGGAAAGACGCTGAATTCACCGGAGCGCCACGCGCGCTTCAGTGTTTTTAATGAATGAAGACGCTCTTCTGCTCCATTCATTAACACAGACATGCAGAACATGCAGGATTCATATTTAAATAGACTGTTCCGGCTTAATATTTACAGAGATTAGTCCATAACGTGATTTGATGTAAGTGCAATGACCTATTTTTTATTAATTCATTCAAAATTTGGCAAATTCCGTGCCATTCCGCATTAAACTGTAAATTCCGTTTTTATGACTGGATTCTGCGATTTCCTCCGCATTTTCTGCATCGCGGAAATCATAGGACCCTAGTTGTGGAATGCCAGCTCGATCTTGCAGTGGACACACACCACGACGTTCTCTTTACGTTTGCCCGCGCCCTCAAATCAAAACACTGCTGTCTCCTTGCAGTATGCGACTTCAGACGCAGCACTTGTGTCTCCTTACGCTTTGTGGGTGACGTAAACGCGTTGTGTCACATTAAAACAATCATTGCGAAAGAACCTGACGTGAGATTAAAAAAAATTCAAAGAGGCTTCGAGGCAGAGGAATTTGCCTCGATCATTTTTTGTAATCGATTTACTCGAGTTACTCGAGGAATCGTTTCAGCCCTAGTACACTACTTAAAGAGAACAAACCATTAGGACTTAATGTATGTGCCCTGGTTTCTGTTTTTTAATTGATGTGCTGTGGGGGGAAAGAAAATCAATCACTGTCATTACTAGTTCCCATGAAGACTTCGGCCTCACTGCGGATGCACTCAGTGTTGAAGGTTCTACTAAAACAATAAGCCATGAGAGAGGCTTTTTTAAAATACTAATCACAATTGGTTTTTCTGCAAGAACAGTGTCTACAATTTCCAAGAAATTTGGTGAAAACAGCATGTAGCCACAGGTGCATACTATAACATGTATTGCCTATTTTTTTGGCTTTGAATGTGTCCACACAATATCAGATTTTAGAGACATAACCAACCTTTTTTTTCCCTGCTGATATTGAGAGGCATTATTGAGACCCCTCTGTAGATCTTGGCCCTTGCAGTATTATTTTACTCCTTCAGACCATGAGCTCTGTTCAGGAAGCTATCCTGATTTGAGATAAAATGAGAGCCAATCAATCTTTTCAACATTTCTGATCTGAAGTTAAAGATTTGTTTTCTTTGGACCTCAGCAGCATTTTATGTCCTCCTCTCCGAAACCACAGTTAATGCATATTTTTTTTTACAGCATTTATTAAGCAGCATTACATGTACTAGCATACTTTAACAATAAACATTATTATATGTATTAATTAAAGCACAAAAAGTATTCTTGTATCTTCATGAAGTTAATATTGAGCCAATGATGTCACATGGACTATTTTAACAATGTCCTTACTTCCTTTCTGGGCCTTGAACATTTCAGTCGTGTTGCTGTCTATTCAGGGTCAAAAAGTTCTCGGATTTAATCAAAAATATCTTAATTTGAGGACTTGCGCATTTAGAACGACACGGAGGTGAATAATTATTGACAGAATTTTTATTTTGGGTGAACTATCATTTTAACCTAGATTAATATGAGCTATAAACAATTGCTATTCATTGCTGTTTCATGATACCTATCGTGCCAACTGAAAACAAAAAAATGCAGTTTCATTTATAAAGCTAAGCTATAAACCGGGTTATAATAAATGGGTTGAAAACTGGAGCTGAACTGCAACATTTAACAAAGTCTTTAGAATTGGATATCCCAAAACTATGTATGTTTAAGAGAAACGTGTTTACATTAATTGCACTCAATTGTAAAGCTATGTGTATAATACAGCATGGCAGAAAAGGACAATGTAGTATTTTGTGACACTACAGTTAGTTACTCCCCAACAGTAATCCTGTTCTGATTTGACTGCTGAACTTTAGGGCAGAGTGTCATGTGTCATAATGCTGGGTGTGCCAGCCAGGAGTGTGATATGAGGGAAGTAATTGAGCGTGTTCAGGAAGCCCTAGCACAGGAACTGGGATACAGAGATCGTTTTTACGTACTGTGACTGTCATGCCATTTGCTTTAAACTGATTTAAAGGGCCATTCTTCCTATGTGAATAAGATGACGTGCTACAGTAGTCCTTCCCCATTGTTTCACAAAGGCTTTTCTCTGTATTATTTAGGGGTGTGACGGTTAGTATATAACCGTGAGACCGGCGGTTATAGTTGAACACCGTCATTAGAACTCTATAACCGCCAAAACCGTGTCATTAAAATATTTTGTACAAATTAAAAAAAAAAATATTTTCATTTTTTAGATAGGATCATAAGATGCGCAATATATCGGGAGACATGGTTTTTACCACTTAATGAAGTTTTGTTAATCGTCAGACATGATATTTACCACTTCATTAAATTTTGCTTTGTAGAAGACCTTTCTTAAAAACGAATTTTTTATTACAAATTTTATCTTAATTTTAATAAATGTTTCATCAACCAATTGCATGTATTTTAATAAATAAAAAGCAAATAAAGCAGACAATGATAAACCGTGACATGGAAGCACCAGCGCGCCGCGTTCACTTGCACTGCACTGTGAGCTAGAGCGCATCTCATCGTAATGAAACTCAGCGTAGGCCTATGCCTCATACATTAGCATTAAATATCTTTGCTGCATCCTTTCTAGAACAGACAATGGCTTTTTTGCGGCTCGCATCAGCAAAGCATTTCATAAAATAATCAAATCAAATCTCCATATGGACCAGTATCTGTAAATGTTACGCTGCAAAAGTTGTTTAAAATATAAATCCGTGTTCTGTGTGTCTCTGTGTGAATTAATGAATGGCAGAGACGTGCAGGTTTGTTTACTACATAGACTGAAGCGTATGACGCTTGCATTAATTTCAGCATCTGAGCTTCAGAGTTCTCTCTCCATCAAGCGATCTGAACTTATCAGCTCATCTCAATGGACGCACAGCGAACCTGTATTTTTTTGATGCTCTGTAAACTCTTTGTGAAGGCGCATGACTCACCGTCACTTTACTGATAGCCCTGTTTCTCACACATGCAAAGAGAGAGAGAGAGAGAGAGAGTCTTAACACGCTATATATAAACTATTCTTTGTTGTCTTCTAATGTCAAAATAATGGAGTTCATTTAGAATTATTCATATTCATTTTCGAACAAGCAGAAGACATACCAGTTTCTCCGGTAGTGGGCGGAGCTAATGGGCAAATGGCAATGGATTTTTTTTTGCGGCTCGCATCAGCAAAGCATTGCATTGCCATAGACCGCAAAACAATCAGCGGATGGCGGGCGGGTGCGGCTTTGAAATTTGCTCAAAAAACGTTGGCCCCGATGATGAGTTTTGTGACAGATCTCCTTAATAAATGGAGGTCTGAAATCTCTGCCCCTTTACCGATCAGAGCATGCACTGACACGAAGAACAACCAATTGACTATTTAATTACCCCCCCCCCCCCATGGTTATGTTATGAACCGTCACATTTGACTCATGTCATAACCGTCATTACCAATTCTGAAACCGGCACACCCCTAGTATTATTTTTCTCTCTTAAAACCACTTGTTTTTTGTGTTTTTGAAAAGTTGTAAACCTCTACTAGCTTATTGCTATTTGGGGGTAAAAGACCTTTATTAGCAGTGCACAGTTGTTTGCTATTGATTGCATGAGTGTTATGAGTCAATTATTTTATTTTTGGATGAACTGTCCCTTTAAGGGGATCAGGAAGTGAACTGTATTTGTTGCTTGTTTCTGTGATTGGCTTGGATTTGTTTCCTCCTCCTTAAAGTTCCATTCTTGGTATTTTTGGAATTTGCTTTGGAACAAACATGACACGTCCCGACTGGGTCTCTGGAGAAAGCAGTGTCAGATTGAAAGAGGAGGGGCCAGAACGGCATATTTCATCTTTACACTTCAGGCCACTCTATGGGAATGTTCAATTCAGTGGAATTTAGTTTTAACAACTACAGACTACATAACATCAGTTTTTTTTTTCTACCAGTTATAATTGTCCAGCATTGATTCAGTACAGCCCTGCCATGGCAGATGTAACAACCCATTTGATTATAGACAATAGGAGACTGGGTGCTTTACATGTTACATGTTTCTTCTAAATATAAGAACGTACTTCATCCACCAATTTATAATTTTTTGTAGACAGTTTTGGGACTCACTTTCCTTGTAGATGCATGTAAAATAATGCACTCAATGTCTATGGCACCTGGTTTTTCACTCACCATAGTCATAATAAGACTGGAAGTCTCCAGAGGAAGAGGATTGATCAGAATGGGGCGAACGAGATGATCAGTTTGACCCAGGCTCAGAGCTCATTAGAGTTGTGATATCCATCTGTCCGTCCGTACATACGTCCGTACATACATACATACATACATACATACATACATACATACATCCGTCTGTCCATCCACACATACATACAAACATACATACATGCATATTTCCGTCCGTCCATACATCCCTCCATACATACATCCATCTATCCATACATCTGTACATCCGTAAATCCATGCATTCAAACATGCATGCATGCATCCATCCATCCATCCATCCATACGTACATCTATCCTTTCATCCATTCATCCATAGATCCATCCGTACATCCACACATCCACCCATCCGTACATCCATCCATCCGTCCATACATACATAATTAGACAGGAAGTCTCCAGAGGAAGACTTGCTTTTTTCCCCACCCACAGTCCTACTTCAGCATTTGGTTTGGTCTGTCTGCTGGTAATGCCAAAAATAAAACGCAACAGAGAGCTCCATTGAAAGCCCACTTTATACACATTAGCATTTTGCATGTGCTGCATGGTCAAGCCGACTCAGCACAGTGCCTTGATGAAACGACTGTGATTGGCTGTGACCCCAGCCAGGAGAAAGGCCTCTCTGTACGACTCTACAAGGAGAATTCCCCTCTTTTTCCCTTCCACTTCACATCCCACAGCCTCTCATGTATCACCTCAGCTGCAGGCTGGATTTAGTTGAGGCTGCCCAGATCATAGCCTCCTCAGCATCTAAAGCTGTGGTTTCTCACAGCAATCTATATCTGTAAAGACTCTCAGGGGGTTTATCCAGCAGCACACCATACATGCACTTTCATTTGGCCACGAATTGAGTATTAATGACAATATACACAGGATCTGAATCAAGCCCCATTCAATCATGACTTAATTTGTTGTAGAAAGCCTCATGAATTGTCAACCAACGCTCGGTCTTATAAATTGTAATTTATAACCCCCTGGAAATAGAAGCAATTTGAAGAGTGCATAGGGAAAGGAATGCTCATTGCCCCGGGTTTATTCTTTTCCATGCAGTCCAGAGTGGTTGCGGTCTGGCCTGAAATACCAATGATTCCTGATGGCTCATGGTTTATTGTTTCTCTCTGGATGTTGTTCCAAGACTTATATGCTTGGCTGTGTTGGTTAAAATTAAACGCACTGTGTGTCGGTGATATCCTGTGCTGACTTCAATGGCTTATTATGAATGCTGCTCACTACATCGCTTTGTTACCATTGATCATGGGACTGTGAAGAGGCCTCAAAAAGGCCTTTTATTAGAGTGTCCATCCGAGGGAGGGAGGAATGTGAGTCTTAACAACTCTCTAACACCATTCTCCACCAGTCTACCCCAGTAACGGAGGTCTTTATCATCACAGTTGTCTGTAATCGAGGAAGGCCCTCCCCACAGAGATAAGCCATCGTAAGCAGTGCATTACCGAAATGAGCTTTATTTGGATTATCTTCCAGATGTTCCACTGACTGTGAGAGTGATTCCGAGTCAGGAAATCCTCATTTCAGCATTTATAGACCCCGATTACTGCTGAGTAAGTGTTTATTATGAAAGTATAGGCTCAACACACTGACTTTACAGTGAGGCCGGCTCAAGCCTGAACCAGAAACTATGCAATAAGGTGCTTTCATTTCATTTAATTTTTTATATTTTAATTTAAAGTGTTCTATTTTATTTATCCGATGAGCCAGTATAATGTAATTTTTATTTTTTATTTTATTATGTAAGATTCTATTTTTATATTTATTTATGTATTCAGTATATATGCAATTTTCATGATTTCTATACAATGGTTTATAGTTTATTTTTGTATTTGACCAAATTGTCGGCCGAATGACTAAAATAATTTGCCAAACCAGTGTCATCTAATTAGCATTTCTGGTAGGTTTGGACCATTTCAGTGTCTACTTTGCACGTAAAACATGGATAAGCTAGTTATAACACCAAATAAACATGAATTGACGTTAGAGCTGAAATTTTGCATGACTCATATATCACTCAGTCAGTGTTTCCACCATAGAAAAACATCTGTAAAACAGCTTGTAAACATTAACAATGTCATGTGACATTTAGCTCAGAAAAGCCATTCATTGTCAATAAACTAGATAGTTAGCTAAAAAAAAAACTCTAGAGAGGATCATTTCAATAAATATATGTGCTGTATTATAGATTTATTTTATTTTTACTTAACCTTTTGTCTTTGTTAATGTATGTTTAAATAATTTTGTCATGACAACTTTTTATAACAACCTGTTTAACTGTTTAGTTTTTTAAATATTAGAATAGAAACAATGAATAAAAACTATATAAAGCACACACTCACCTATACAGACACATTGAATGTGTGTATGTATATATATATATATATATATATATATATATACATATATATATACATATATATATATACACACATACACAGGTGCTGGTCATATAATTAAAATATCACCAAAAAGTTGATTTATTTCACTAATTCTAAGACTGATATATTTCAAATCTTTATTTCTTTTAATTTTGATCCCAAATTCAGTATCTCAGAAAATTAGAATATTGTGAAAAGGTTCAATATTAAAGACACCTGGTGCCACACTCTAATCAACTAATTAACTCAAAACACCTGTAAAGGCCTTTAAGTGGTCTATCAGTCTAGTTCTGTAGGTTACACAATCATGGTGAAATAAAGATTTGAAATATATCAGTCTGAATGTATATAATACTAGTTTCACTTTTTGAATGGAATTAGTGAAATAAATCAACTTTTTGATGATATTCTAATTATATGACCAGCACGTGTGTGTGTGTGTGTGTGTGTGTGTGTGTGTGTGTGTGTGTGTTTGTGTGTGTGTGTGTGTGTATATATATATATATATATATATATATATATATATATATATATATATATATATATATATATATAAAATTAAACATTATTACTATTATTATTAAACTGTTATAACTTATTGGTTCTGGTGTTTCAGTAAAAAAAAAAAAAAAAAAAACCTGGTGCATCACTAGTAACAACTCATCTTAAATTCCAAAATGGCTAAATTCCTTAAATATTGTTGAAAAAATTAAGATGCTCTGTTGGAGTGGTGATACCTGAGTTTTGAGGTGAATGAGTGCACTCCAGGTACAGGAAAAAAGCACCTTCACACACGCTAACAATTTCCCACAATGTGAGTCGCCTGCCTCCGCAAGGAGGACGGGGTTACCAGCTCAAACCCAGCCGTGTCCACTTCCTCATCTGCCTGCCGTTCTCCATGTGAGTGTCGGGGCTGGGTTGTGTCATTATAGGGAGGTTGTCTGGCAGTGCATTTGAAGCCTTGGTGGTCTGGTTGAAGTGGGTTACAAGGTTTCAGGGTGCACTTCAGGGTCCTTCACATTCTCATTCTGTCCATAATATATTTTCATCTTCACCAATTTAAATGATTTAAAAAGACCTGCTACAGGAAAACTGAATAATGAAAGAGCTAGTCAGAGCATGCGTGCTGCATTACGAGGAACAAGGTGGAAAACAATGGGACTTATAGAAAGTTATAGAGTTATTGGATTGTGTGTAATTAAGTTCTTCTTGTAAATGGTCTAGGAGCACTTCAGTCTTTGTTGACGCCCAGCAACACTGCCACCATGTTATGAGTATGGGGCGGTCATCTTTAATGAAGGACTTTTGTGTGCTTAGAGCGCCTCTCCGCCAGCTGATACCTGACACGGCACAATAATGAAAGGGCTTGTCAAAACGCAAACATTTGTCCTTGTGCTGCTTGCATGATGTTTTTGTGCTTGTACAGCATTCATACAGTTGTTTGTGCCATTCTTGATGTAATCTTTAAAATTGAATGATCACTTTTCAAATCCCTTTTTTGACAGACAAACACTATTAGATACTAAACTGTTTGCTTAATATAACAAATTAGAATAATTAAAATCTTGTTTAAGTTTACTTTTTAAGTTTGAATAAAAACAAACATGTAGCTGACAATGATAAGAGCTTTCAATATTATGCAATATTTTTAAATTTTAATACATTGTTTCAAATATAAGCTTTTTAAGTCGAAAATGTGGTTTTTATTTAAATTATTATTTTATTTGAATGATCAAAATTAAATTTATAGAATTTTTATAATTAGGTTTTATTACATTATTTTGACAAGTTTTTATTTATTTATTAGTTTTTATTACATTTTCACTATTTATTTATTTTTTATTTAAAAATATTTTTCATCCTCCTTTAACTCGAGCCCAGGAGCTGAGAGTGGATGAAATAAATTACATTTAATTATATTTTCACCAGTTTTATTTATTTATTTTTGTTGCCATTTTCCCTTTCATGCTCCTTTACTTGTAATCTAGGAGGTGGGAGTGGATGTGTTTATGCTGATGGCGTAAGAAGGACGTTTAGCATGCTGTGACTGGCTCCTTGGGCAGGAAGTTCTTACGTTCTGGCAGAGGTGCTTGTCATCTAGGATTGAGAAACCAGCAGGTGTTTTTCCTGTTTATGATGCAGGCATGCCACTGTAACGTAACCTGGAATGATTAACAAGCAAAACCCTTAATAGCCCCCAAAGGTCACTTAAGGGCAACTTCACATGGAGGAATACAGAGCAAACAGATTCAAAAAAACAAATAAAGTTCCTTAGTGCTTGTTTGGCAACAGTAGCTTGAACCAAGGGCTCAGGGATCATGCTGGTATTTGAGGTTTACTCAAAGCTGGATATTGTGGTTACCACAATAGTTGGCAGAGCAAGCCAGACCAATCAATGAATGCCTTATGGCACTGCACAGCAGCAAGCATTTCATCCACGACAGAGCCACCATGATCAATTTGGAACAAAAATAGATGTTGTTTCTAAGATTTCATTGATCAGTACAATCTCAGTTTACTGCTATATCTTACATTTATTTAAGGTTTATTTAGCTTTGTGCTGTTGTGTGTGTGTGTGTGTGTGTGTATACTGTGCTAGATTATTATACAGAGACAACTTTAAGTGTTGTTTGACCTTTATAAAAGAACACCATTTAAAGTGTTTACATGGCATTACAGGGGTTATTAGTTGTGCATGTAAACATGTACATTTTTGCAGTCCTGTTCTGATGGCTGCTGATTAAATACTGATGAGAACTGCTTTTGTGGTTCCTTTCAGCTTTTCATCGAGGGAATCTTAAGCCTGAAGTGGTCGGTTATGCCTAGATTTAGTGCCAACGTCTCAGCCTAAGTAGACGCTGGCATGAAACCACTCTGAATGCCAGATGGTGGCTGCATGAGTCGGTTACATGTGGATAAAAGGCTGTCATTGAGCGAGAAAGGAGACTGTGTTATCTTACTGATGGATAAAAGCGCAGAGCTTCTGCTATGCTTGGAGATGCTATGCAAAACGGATGACGCAAGGCTCCTTCTCTTTAACAGAGTTTTGTGTTCTTTGCATGATAATGTGGCAGCCATCTGATAAAGGCATCCTTTTCATCAGAGCCTATTCACAGAAATAAGTAAACGGTTGGTGGCCACGTGGTGGCGAAATGCAATTATGATGGAAATTGTGGCTTTGTTCTGTATGAATGAGTTTAGAAGGGTGTGTCCAAAGGTCCTTGCAGATAAGTGCAGAGGATGCTCGTTTCCTGGGTTAAGGGAAATGGAGATGAGCCATACATTTTGGTTAGCCACTCTTTGTTTGTATGCTGTTACATTCAGAGTAATTTCCAATCAAGCTTCTAACACAAAAATGCACAGGAAATACAAACAATCTTCTGAAAGTGCACAATGGAAGCAAAGACCTTCAGAAAAGAAACCTCTTAAATGTATAATAATATATAATATAATATAATATAATATAATATAATATAATATAATATAATATAATATAATATAATATAATATAATATAATATAATATAATGAAAATGTTTTTACATTTCCATTTATTCATTTAGCAGATGCTTTTATCAAAATACAATGAAAAAAAAGTTGCGTATAGTAGTTTAATTTTATTGGTGAATATCATATCTTCTTGTTCTTCTTCTTCTTATTACAGTGTATATATAGGCATTATTATAATAAAATATATCATATTTTATGATATACTCTATTTGTAAATACAGGCATATAATGCCATTTAAATTGTTTATTTTTGAAAATAAAAATGGATTTCTTCTTCTTCTTCTTCTTCTTCTTCTTCTTATTATTATTAATATTGCTATTCAAATAATATCTCTGTATATGTGTGGTTCTAGCTGGTAGACCTCTATGTAGAGCTCTGCAATGTCTCACTCTATTACTGTAACCACAGCTAAGTGCAGCTGAATTGTCCCAGAATGCAATGGGCTCCAGGCACACACTGTGGTGTAGTTTAGCTTCAGAGTGGAACTGTCCCTGGCTTCATAAAAACAGTGTTGTCATTTTGAACCCAGTGCCAATTTAGTAGCCTGACATATTAAGTCCAACCAAAATTGTTCAAAAAGTCTTTATTCATCTGAGGGCACATCAGACCAGTGGAAATGCTCTTTCGACAATGATCCGTATAAACATTGTGATACAACAATTCTTTATTATTCAAAACATTGGGAAGATTCTTTCCTAGAACAGAAGAACTCTTTTTCAAGTGTTCAAGAGCTCTTGAGCTGGAATTCACATGTGCTGGCATGCTTCATGAGGAACCGCTGGTTCAGAGGCGTTTATGTAATATCACAATTTCAATATGTTTCCAGCCGATGGGCTGTCAGTTTGATGCAGTGTTTGGTACTCGAGTGAACCCACTGTAGGCAGAACCCACCCATGCTTTGATTGGGCCCTGATGCACTCATGGACATTAAATTAATTCCTGACCTTCGACCTGGCACTGGGGTGAAGGAACATCTAAATTCCTTGAGTTGTGTAAAGGCAGCCATATTTTCCCTGGATTGCACAAAGAATAACACAGACGCATAGAATTAGCCTGGCTGCTAAACAAATGCTGATTGTGGCTATAAAGAGGCTTGCCATGTACGCTTCTGGGGTTGGCTTGGTAACCACGCTCTACTTCAGCAAAATCAAAAGTGTCTGTGACTAGTGGGGCGGTGCTGAGAGCAAAAAGCCTATTAAAAACCTTATCAAAATTGCTTTTATTTGATCATAATTAGTGTAAAAACAGTACATTATTACAATAATATAACCGTTTACTATTTTAAAATGTAATTTATTCCTGTGATGGAAAAGCAGAATTCTATCAGCCATTACTACAGTTTTTAGGGTCTTACATTAACAGATTTTTGTAACATATTTTAACATCTAAAGTTTATTCTATAAATAATCAATTCCTCTTATCCGATTTCAGTTTGCAAATGCAGGAACAGAGCAGATCTTGCTATCCAGTGTTGAGGTCACATCCTCTAGGACTCTTTTGGTAATGAGGATGTCTAGCAGTAATGATTGGGGAAAATGAGGCCAGTGTTGGCATTGATTCTTTCAGTATGTGTGTTTTCCATCTCTAGACTTGGCTCTTAGATGCTCTCATCCACTGTACATGCAGTCTATCTTCTCTTTTCGTGGACCGATGCTGTGGCAGGTACTTTTTCCTCATATGTAATTCATCATTTTTAGCTACATTTATCTTCTTCGACTACCTTTTTTTTCCTACTCCGTAACCTATCACTGCTGTGTGCCCACACAAGGGTTTTACTGATCTTGGTTTACAGAGATATTTCTGGCTGTAATCATGACTCAGGATGATGTTGACAAGCTCGGCTGAGCTCTGTAAACAGTGTCATACCCTCTGGACTGGCCTGAACATCATTTATTTAGGGGCTTGTCTATCCATGATCATGATTTGTTTTTGCAGGTGGATGTGTTTTTCTTGCGTTGAGGGGATTGTGTATAGTCTGGGCTGTGATTAATGCATTTATCTCTGTTTCTGGAGACAAGAAGACGATTTGCATTTCTGATATAGAGAATTTGTCTTAGTGTGTGGTGGAGATTTTGTGTGCAGCTGTTTGTGGTGAGCATAACCTGCTTTTGGGGTTTTTAGTAGTGGCACTATAATTGCTCTGGTCATTATGCGAGGTTATACAGTAAAATTACTTCTCATGACTTGTAGACATCACTCTCTAACCCTGAGAATGAATTCAGTTAATTTTGACTTCAATGTTTGGCCATATAAATCCATCAGGGCTCTTAATGGAAATGTTTGTTAGCTATTTAGCAAATAATGTTACAAAGCATTTAGCATAAAGCATGAACTATAAGTTATAAAGTGCCAAACAGGCACAAAATCACTCTCACTGACCTTTTCATGGACTGTGCCCAGTTGGTGGAATAACCTTCCAATCTCAATTTGAACAGCTGAGTCTTCTGCCATTTTCAAAAAACGTCTAAAGACATATATATTTTTTTTTGCCAGCTCCTGACGTACTAATTCTATTCTATTCTATTCTATTCTATTCTATTCTATAAAAAACCCTAGCTATGTGTACTGTGCTAGACTAACTGAGACTTGTCACAACACTTGTATACTGTTTCTCTCTCATTCGTCTGATTGCTTCTGCTCTTCTTCTCATTTGTAAGTTGCCTTGGATAAAAGCGTCTGGTAAAGGACTAAATGTAAATGTCTGTCTTTTACATGCAAACTTTTTTTTATATCTTAGTACTTTTCTCAGGTATTTTTGGTGCTACTCGTGTATTGTTTGTTAAACTTTGGATAAAAAGATTTATTAGTAATATAAATACAAATTTGAGTACACATTAATACCAATTCTTGTTTCTTGAAATGAGTAAACTGTAATCAGAATATCTAAACTCCACATGTCCGTCTTTTTGCTTAAATACTGCAAATTTGTCCAAACTTTTTGCATTACAGGAATGAAAGTTTTGCATTCCAATCCAGGTTCTCTTCAGTGTTTACAGTGTTATCAGAAACGGGCCTGTTATGTAAATGATTACGATTATTAAATACTATATACTTGCTACTGCTTAAACTTTCAGATGTTTTGTCTCTTATGCTAATGGAGGCTTTATTTTTTTTTTTACAGTAAAACAGTAATATTGTGAAATATTATTAATAAAAAAGAAAAACATTTTGTATTTAAATTTATTTATTCCTGTGATGGCAAGGCTGAATTTTTAGCAGCCATTACTCCAGTCTTCAATATAGACCTTGATGATAAATGGAAATGCATTTGATCACTTTGTCATTTTACAGTAAAACAGTCTCAGTAGTTGTGGTCCAAGTAACTTTTATAAGGATCATTTAATTGTATAATGTGAAATCTCTGGTTTGGTAAGGATGCGCAATAGAGTCAAGGGTTCGAGTTGTACAGGGATCAGAATGCACGCTGACATGTCATTGTCCAGCGTTTGCTGTGTTGGCCAGAGGTGAGAATGTTCTGGTTTGTTCCTGGCTGTTCTATGTGGCATACTCTTCTCATTATCCCCAGCTGACAGCCTCATAGAGCACATTCCTCACCAATCCAAACGCCGTTTTGTCTCTTAGATCTGAGTGCAGTGTCAGCTCAGCTTGCTCCCGCGTATCGTGTTCTCCCACAGAGACATGAATGCCGGCCGCCATAGTGGTCTTGTAATCCACACAGGCAGGGGTGGGTGCACTGTGTCCTGTTCAGGACGTGCTGTAGCACAGTCTCCTCGCTCGTGCCACACCCCAAGCCGTCACAGGCCTGTACCGGCACCATCTGCAGAGCCTGCGCTAGCACCCCCTCCACCTCCAGCAGGGTGACTTCTGTATGCGGGACACCTGCCCCATCTGAAAAATGATAGTGGGAGTGAAAAGAACACAAGTGAAAGAGGTGAATACAATCAGCCTCCCTTGACGGTGTGTTGGCCACTGATAAAGAAGGGCTACAGTGCCCTCTGGTGCATACATGGAGTAAAACACAAAGTTTTGCCTCCTAGTGGCAGGTTAAGGTGTTACAGACATGAAAAGACACTTCCCCTCCTCTCCTCATAGTCAAACTCTGTTCCTAGAGGGTCACAGCCCTGCATAGTTTAGATCGGGGTGTCAAACTCAATTCCTGGAGGGCCGGAGCCCTGCATAGTTTTGTTCCATCCCCGGTCCAACACACATACCGTGTAGATTTCAAACAAACAGGAAGGACTTGATTAGTTGGATAAACATCCATTTGGCCATTAACTTTTAAATAATTAATTATGCAAAAAATATGAGCAGAGTTCTCCACATAAAGACCCACGGCCGGCAGATTAGCTTGCTACTTCTTTACTTTCTATACGGTAGGAGGTTAAATTAGATTAAATGTGGAGGATGTTAACTGTGACAAGATGATTGACCGGTCAGTTTACAGTGATGGTGTGTGTAACTATGCGACAGAGCAATTGTACAACATGTCCCGAAGCTTGCCTACACCTCTAGTACACACTCAAAAGTGTGTTCTGCTTTTTGGGAGGCAGCAGAACCGATTGAGTTTTGGCAGTGATTCTTGGCTAAGACCATGGACAGTCTGAGCTCAGCTGTGCACTGTGGTTTCCTGTTGCTTAAGGAAGAAAGGTCTTTTTTTTATATCTTATCTTATCTTTGACTAATGCAGATGAAAAGAATATCAGAACAATAAATGACAGAGTTAATAAAGCTTAATCGAGTGCACTTTAGCACACACTCTAAATAAATTAACATTTAACATTTCTGTCATGATGTCATTCTAAACTTTCATGGCATCATTTTGTGGAACACAAAAGATGATTATTATGAAAATAATCCTAAAATCCTATAATTATAAAAATCCTGTAATTATAATATTATTTATACTGAAATGGGGACGGGGGCTGTCAAGCTCCAAAATATTACAAAACAACAAAAGTCCTTGTGGTATGCAAGATTAGGTTGAAATTTCAGCAGACATTACTTCAGTCTTGGTTAGTGTCACATGATCCTTCAGAAAACATATGCTGATTTACATTTCTTGTTATTATCAGTGTTCAAAACAGTTTTTGCTTAATATCCATTGTGCATCGTTTTTCAGGAATTAAGGGAAAATAAAAACTAAAAAAACAGAATTCGTTTGAAATATATTTTTGTAATGATGTAAAAGTCTATAGTGTAACAAATCTCATGGATGACTTTTGGTCATTTTGAAGTTTGACAGCCCTAGTTTCCATTCCCTGACTTTATATGTAAAAGAATTGGATATATTCTTTAAAAATGTTTGTTTTCACAGAAAAGAGAAAGTCACAGGGGTTTGGAGTGACATAAGGGTGGTTCCTTATTAGAGTCAGTCGTGCTCAGCTCTTGCACTTATATATGTGTTCATTAGGTGTGAGCCACACCAGCTTTCATTTCCAGTGTGCTCTGCGCTTTTGAATTCACTCTGTGAAGGAAGTGCCAAGGTCTTGCGTCATTTCCTCAACCGTCTCTCTCAGCACTTCTGTTTTTCTCCTCTGTTTCCCCTTTCCACCCTACACCTCTGTATCTCACAGAGGAAAAACATTTATCCAGCGCTCATCACCTCGATGCTCGCTCTATATCCCCCGACAACAAAGTTTGCACCGTCGTTCAGAGTTTGAGAGCTTCGGCGCAACCTGCGTGTAACGTTCTTTGAAACCAGCAGGCATCCTCACTTGTGCACGTCTGCACTGGACCAACGTTAGCTCTGGAGCAGCTGAGCAGGAGAAGCAACTGTGGATCTGTCCATCGCCTGGCCTACATTTTTGGGGGTGGAGAGAAAACAGGAGTGCTGCAGCGGTGGTACTTGAGGTTTTATTTTTAGCCTCTACCATGACAGCTGTCTCCCTCCTCTGACAGAGCAGAGTCAGGAATAGCCGATCACTTTGCACCTCTGAGAACTGGGGCTGCCGGTTAGTGTGACGTGGTTCTTCGGGTTCTCAGGAGTGTCTCTGTCTCAAACACACACATACACGAGTCTTGCTGCTTTGGTCGGCACTCGGCTGCACTCTGAGCGACCTTAACTGTTTGGAGCTGCCACAGAGGATCTCAGGTAAGGCGGCAGACATTACTCATGATTCTGGATGAGGGAGCTGTTGATCTAGATTTATGGAGGTGTGTGTGGGCTCAGAGCACTGCTGCAGTCTGGACTCAGGCCAGCTCTGTCATCTATTTTTAGGCTTGAGTGTGATGGCACACTGAGAGCAATGACCGGGTCAACCAGTGTTAAAGATAAATCCAGCAAGTTTCAGCATATTTTGCTTGAAAAGGTGAATAAATTAAAAAAAATGTCAAACTGTAATGTTTGGATTGTGCTGTGTAATATGGTATTTTGAGGCTGGAATGGTGCACTGGATTGGCATTTCTGAGGTGAAGTGCTCAAGGCCATCATGCTCAATAGAAGCTTTTGTTTGAGTTGGATTGCTCTTGTGGAAAAAGGTAGTGCCATTTCAGGCATCTTATTTTACTTTTGAGATGAATGTTTCAATTGAGCCTCATTTTTGGACTTTTGTGGCTATTTTAAAATGCTTTTGAACTCTTCTTCTATTCAGTGAGTGTTGAGTGTTTGATAGATGAAGTCAGGAGGTTATTTTGTGTATACTGTGATTAGATCATATGCTTCGCAGTCTGTCTGCTGCAGCTTTTATTGATGTGGCCATAAACTTTCAGCTGTTCGTTTGTATCTTTTTGTGTCTCTTTTGTTCAGATAAATTGCCTATGTTGGCGTGGATTTGTTTTTCGGTATATGTTTCTTCATTTTGTCAGTTGAACTATAATTCAGTTCAGGAAATAAATTCTGTTGGTTGAATGGCATTTAATCTTCATAATTTTGGCTACTGTATAATCATGTATTAAAGGTGTTCAATTCTGTTAGTTCTGTTTTGCCTTGGACAAATAATGTATTTTATCCTATTAACAATATTAATGTCATATTCTACAAATGTATGTCCAGTTGGATTTGCTTCCTTCTGGATGAAAAGGAGGGCCATTTGCTTTGTTTGGTTTTTCAGTAATTATCTAGCAGATGAATTTACACATTTAGCAATTATCAGTATTTCTGTGATTTTACATATTGAAATCTTGCTATTATTATTATTATTGGCAGATTTCAAAAATATTTTAGGGAATGTAAATTCTTTGGTTTCTGCATTTACAACAGCAAGCTAAATATTTACGGTGATTGGATTGTTACTGTTTGCACAGCTGCTATATAGTGATGTGGGCTGCTTAATGCCCATGTGGTTACTCTCATAGAAAGTCTATGCTGTCAGTATTACAGAGCTCTGTTAACAGAATTGTCAATTTTTTTTTTTAAGGAATTTAATTCTTACTCATGTCATCCCAAACATGTGTAAATAAAAGTGACCGCGCATTCAAGGTTCCAAAAGGAACAAAAATGTACCATAAATAGTCCATAGGATTTGTGCGTTGATTCTTTTTATGATTGTGGATTTTCAACCATGATGTACCTTTTATAAATATACACAAAAATGTGAATTAACAGTGGAATTTTTATTTGTTCCTAAAAGGGACACTAGGATCACATCACTCAAAGTTTTTTGGTCTTTTCTTTTTCTTCATAAATAGGAATATTTCTATTTAAAAAGTCCGACTGCAGCTGTACAATGAGCCCTCTTTGACCCTCCCATAGGTCTGTCATACGTCTCTTGATCTAATATATGTCAACACATTTAGCTTGATTTTAGGATCTTTAACTTGGAGCAAATCTTACAGTTTAATCACTTCTTTCTACTCAACAGAGCCAAGAGCCTCCTCTTCTTTCCAGCACAGTGGGTCTTGTTTACCTGAAGTTTGTGACCTCACATCATATAACTGTGAAGACCAGCATCCATTGTGCCAGCCTCTTGTCTGCTGGTCCCTCCATTTGCCACTCATCTTTTCATCCTGCCCTCCCTTCCTCATCAAACCCTTTCCCGGCCCATCCCATGACCGCAGCATTGCCAGGATGGCATTCTCATCACGTTTTTCCTTCTGGGAGCAAAAGGAAAGTGATGCTCCGTTCTCCATTCTCATCATTCTGCACTGTGTGACATCAGCTAGGTGGAGTGCATGAAAAGCATCAGTGCTTTCACGTTTACATCTATCTGTAGCAATGCACTGGGGAACTGTGTGCACAGTTCATGAACACACAGCTGCTAACAGCTCCGTTCAGGGCATGTGTGTGTGTGTCTATGTGTTAAGGGCACATGGAAAATACAAATCACTGTGTGAATATGACCAGTTTGTTTCAACTTCATGGAAGACTGCAGTTCGCCAGCTCTCTGCCATAGCTTTTTTGATTACATTTTGAAAAGCTGCCACTGGCTTAAACACAGCACTAATCTGATGCTACTGCTTAAAATGTATAATTAGAAATGGCAAGCACTGTAAACTGGTGCTTTGTTGGGTTTCAAGTTTTTTTTATTTTTCTGTGTAACTTGGTCGTTAAAAATGTCCTGCATGAAATGCATTGGATGCATCTACATAACAGCCTCAGCATATACTTATTGTCCTAAATCAAATGCTAATATCGTTTTTACATGGACCTTTATAGATCAAAGAAGACAACCAGCCAATCCCCAAGAGTTCAAAAGACAATGTAAGTGCCCAGATATTCTTCATACTAATAAATGAAGTATTACAGCTCTTTAATAATGCTCTCACAGAGAACAGATGCACTTATAAAATGAGTGGAAGTGATAATCAAAAAGCACTCTGACTATTTGTCCTTAGATATTTTTTCATTTATTATTTTCAGAATAATATGCTATTAGCTCCAAGTCCACGTGTTTCCACACAGGATGCAGAAATGTTGTCACAGGAAGCCTATTGCTGCTTCAACTCTATACCACTTTGAGAATGAGTATTTAAGAATAGCCAATTATTTCCCGGTAGATTTATGAAAACATCATTTATTTAACGCATGTGGACTATTGATTTCTCTCTTTCACACCTGCTGCATAGTAATTTTCCTCTAAATGGTGTTATCGTGGCTTGAAGACGTGCCGTTGTTTCGATTCTTTGTTGTTCTGTTGATGGATGTGCAGCTGTTGCACTCCACCAGCTGTGCGTTGTCTGAGCTGTTCAGAGTCAAGATGCTGGATAAACACATTTACTAAATATCAGTAAACCATCTCAATCAAAGTCGTACTCCGTATCTCAGCATGACTGGAAGTGTTAGAATGGATATTTTTGGTAATTTATAATTTTAGTAATAGGCATTTGTTGCAAATTATAGAGGCAATATTTCGGTAAAAAGTAAGGGTAGTTTTATTGTGGAGTTTAAAAAACTTGGGTGTCAGTGAGCTTTGTGCAAAACCTGCTGACAGATAAACATTGTTTACTTGGTGTATCTCATAATCCACTGACAGTATCTACTGGATATGTGTGTAGGTGTCAAGAGGCAGCGTGGTTGGGAGGAAGACGGGGCGTACTTTCAGTCTGAGTGTGCAAATGCATGCTTGGTGATGTGTTTCATGCAGAAACTTTAAGTGCAAAAAGTCACTAAAGTGTATTTATGCAATCGTTCCTCTGCTATCTCTGTTCTCTCCTGCATACAACGCTTCTGTATAATTTGTCAACAGAAACTAGTATTCTACTTCACTTTAACCTTAGTTTGTGTTTGGTAGCCAAGTGGTTTTGCTTTGCTTTGTCCTTTAGTGATAAGATATAATATTTACAGTGTTTACAATTGAAAGACAGCCATCTGAATAGATTTCAGAGAGTTCTGAGATGAAGGGCCTCATCAAAGAACAGCTAATTATTTAGAAATATGTACAGAAGAACCAACACAAGTGATTAGAGATGTGTAATTGTGTAATTTAAAGTGCTGTGCATTGATATAGCAATCTCTTCACAATGATTAAATATCTTTCTACCCTTTCTCACTGACACTCTACATCTTCTGTATCTGCTGGGTGAGTAGTCTGACAGTGATGGTAGCCTGAGTTGCCGTTCCCAGTCAGTTTCCAGCCTAGAGCCTGGCAGAGGCCTACTACGTGCTAAGAGTCCTCAGCCTTTTCGGGAAACACCTACAGAGGTCAACTCCCAGCCACAGTTCAGGAGAGTAAAAAGCCCCTCACCCAGTAGAGACAAGATGGCGACCAGAAAGTTCTTCAAAAGCCCAGAGCCTCCCCAAGCTCCCTTGAGTCCTGAACCCTTAATGAATGGAGAAAGCAAAGTGAATGGTACCCTCAATGGCAGTGTTAAAACTACTGATAATGCTAGTCAACCGGAGCTCATAGAGGACTTCAAGGGTGGGACCCACAAGAAGGTGATCAAAGTGGTACGCAGAGTGGTTAGGAGGGTAGTTCCTGCTGAAGAAGACATGGCAACAACTCCTGAGGCCATGTCCCCAGAGCCATCTAAAGAACCACCAAAGCCTGAAACAGCATCTGTACCAAAAGTCTTGAAGGTGCCTGTGTTCTCCTTCAAACATGATTCAATAAAGAAGGAGGAAAGAGATGATATCTCTGCTGGACTGACAAGTTTGATGACACGAGGCAGGACCGGGGAATCTCGTTCACGCATCTGCAAGGATGAGCCTCTTGAAAAAGAGGGTGTGAAACCTGTAGAGAAATCTCAAGAGAAGGACATTTCTGGACCAGCCCAAGCTAAAACTGTGCCCAAAGTAGAGGCCTCCCAGACTCCAAAACAAGAGCAACAGTCTTTAGCATCTGCTGCTACTCTGACAACTCCCAAGTCTCCTGTTTCTCCACCAGCAGGATTCATCCCAACCCCAAAATCCAACCCACTCTCTCCTCCATCTGGATTTATTCCTACACCGAAACCCTCCTCAAAACCATCTACACTTTCCCCTCCAGCAGGCTATATTCCTGCTTCAAAAACTTATCCTGTGACTCCTACTGTATTTGTTCCAACAGCTCCTATCGTTTCTTCACCTCCAGCTCCTATCCCAGATCCCAAAACCTTACCTGCTATACCTAGTTCTACACCGACTGTTCCTAAAGCAGCCGCTACCTCTGCTCCAACTGCTGCTGGTAAATCCTATCCCCTTAACTCCCCAGCCTTCAAAACAGATCCATTTGCCCCTCCTTCAGGGTTACATCTTAGTACTCCTTCACTAGTACTAAGATGTTTCACGTTATAGTCTCTATGTAAATAAGCAAGTTGCTCCAATTTGTGCTTTTTTACTGCATTTTGTGCATTTTCCTCTGCATTAATCCTAGTGGCTTGTGTCTCTTGGAAGTGTGAGACAGCACCCTTCTCCTAAACTTCTTATACGGTCTCTGAGTTGAGCTGTCTTTCTAGTCTCCTTGGGTTTAATAGCTCAGCCCAGGACTTACTGTATGGTTCCTGAATGTCACCACTGGAAAACCAAATATAATATGCGAATCTTGCAAATTAAGGTGGAATTGAAGCATAGATTAAACCACTTCAGAGACCCACAGAGCTATTTACTAGATTTGAGTAGACAAGATTAGGAACAACATACATCTGTGTGGACACTGTTGCAAGATTATAGACACTACATCGAATGGATTGATTACTGGTTTTGTTTCAGATATTTGTTTTGGAGTGGTTTGATTGTAGCATTTCAGATCAGAAGAAATAATTTGCGATTGGTTGCATGGATACTCACTTCAAGCCCTTAAACAACTTTGTGACTTTGTGTGTGGTTTGGACATAATATTTGAAGGTGAAGACGTACTTATGCCACCAACTCGAGCAGGGAGACCTTCTCCTGGTAGCATTTGTAAACCCACTCCAACAAATACCAACCCTGTCCAAAAAGGTGTGTGTTTGTGTGTGTGTTTTACAAAGATCACACTCTGCAGCAGTGAGATTGACATGCCTGCTCAGCTCTGCAGGAAGGGAATGCAGCATGCTAACATACACATTTGTGACTTTGGTTTCAATTTCAATCAGGTTTTATCCTTTTGAATAAATTGATGTTGCCTACTACATAACATTACTCGATAACAAAGCTACAGTTTGTGCATAGTCTGAGTTAGACTCACCTCTTCTTGGTGGTCTGGCCTATAGGAGAGTCTGCCACTGAGTCCCACAGAAGAAGCACAGAGGCGGCTGGAGAGGATCTTCGCTGCATCTGTAATGCCTGTCCCTCTTTCTCTTGTCTTCATTTCTGCTTCCTCATCTTCTCTCACTCTCTCTTTTCTCTCTGGTGCTAAAATATGCTTTATCCAGACTGTTTTACATGGCTCTGACTGCGCTGGCTGTGGGCCTATAAATAAAGCACTTTAGAGCTTGACAGCACTTACACTGAATACTAAATACTGGGAAACAATTTAATACACTGCATTGTTAATGAGGACATTAATGCTAGCAGAGTATGTGCCTTCACATCTAATGGTTATGAACCCGGTGTCTGTACAAGCAATTTATTTTTGTAGTCACCCCCCAATTTTCTCCAACTTTTTCCTGTTTGGTGGGGAAGACAACATTACTCAGAAATGTTCTTTCTCATCAAATCTTATTTAAAAACTATTTTACCCAACTTTTTATTCATGAAATGTTGTTTTTTAGTGTAGCACATTGTTAGTTTAGCAACAAATGGTAATTTGAAGCTACAGTACAATTTTTTTTGTGATATTTGTATGTTGTGTTTAAGACATCATTGCTGCCCCCATATATAGGGTTTCAATTCAATGCTTTTCGGTGCTCCACATTTTTAGGATGCTGCCTTAGAGGTTAGCTGCCTATGTAGAGAATATAAAACAAGGCAACTTACTAGGTTTTCAATTGTATTATGGGCTGCTCTGCTACGAGACCAATAAATAGGTGTTTTTCTTTTTTACTCTCTGAAATAGCTCAGTCTTCTGCTCTGATGTCTACTGAGCTTAGATTTGTATGTTTTTACACCCCATTTCATGCACTTTTTAACTTTTGCTGTGTGCTGCAGTACAACTTGAGTATAAGTAGTAATTGGTTCAGGCATGCCCATCTCACCTCCATGTGTCTGCTGTCCTTTCATCTGTGGATACATGTCTCATGTCTACCTCTCTCTCTCGTCCACTGCTGTCTCTGTGGCTGTGATTGTTTGGCTGACTGGTCTAGCTGGAACCTGTGGCCAGTGCCTCTGCGTCGTCTCAGGTACAGAGCCCCTCTGGGGACGGCTCTTCCCCTACTGCGCCCCTCCATGGCTTGGCCCGAGTGTGCGCTCGTGTGGCCTGTTGGAGTGTAAGCCCTCCGTTCCTCTTTCTAACTCACCCCCACCCTCGTACATGGCTATGTGCTTTTGTGCTTGTGTTATCAACAAAAAAATAGATGCTTATATTTTTATTTTTATTAAACCTGATTGTTTCTATATCATATCTTTGAGATAAGGATTGCCTGCTTGTTTATTGTGTATGTATGATCATTTTAAGCCAGTGTTGATGTAGTGCATGGTGACACAGAGTTAGCTGTAAATGCATGAAACCCTTAGAGTGAGAATTAGCTTTTGCCGCCCCACTGATCAGATAATAAGTGAATAGCAGTGGATGTGCTCTCTAATTGGTGAAGACTTTGATTTAGTAATATCTCCTTTTGCCTCCTCATGCCTCAAGCTCTGAACATTCTCCCCGGTGAATGTTTATTTCATACCATGGTGCCTTACGCTGATATACCACATGATCAATAACCCTTTTTATTCACAGGATGATTTAGATGCTCTGTGTGTGGATCTGAGGCAGGCTATTAAATTGAGAAATGACTGTGTTTTGAGAGATGCACGGTATAAAGTGTTATGATGTCTAACGCTGCTCTTGCCCTCTCATGCTGACCGGCCGTCTTACAGGGACAGGTGGAGGAGGATCCTGTGGCGATCCTAAAGGCAGACCATGCCGCTGCCGCCCATCCTAAGGTCTGCTTTCCGCTGTCGTGTGTATCGTAGTTCACCTGCATAATCCCACCCTTGACCTGTCGTGTCAAACTTGCCCTTGTGTTGTGGAGTGTTGTGTTCACACCCATCCCATTTCATCGACAACACCCCAGCCATAGAGCCGCAATTGAGAGACACACTCATAGATAGCAAAATAGACAATCTGGCTAATAAAATCAAATGGGTTAATCTAACATTTAATTAGCATTGGATTGTTATTAACAGTTCTGTAGTGTTTTGTACCTTTCCTTCTCCTGTGCCGCCGTACTTGTAGAGTTTACCGGTTTATCTACAGTCATGACGTCTTATACTAACCAAACACCAGAGAAGAGAAGCTTGTGAACTGGAACACAACTCCACAGATATAGTATCTCTCACTGTCAGCCCTACACAGCGGTAGAGTTCATGTTCTGACCAGTGTGTGTAGGTCAAGCATGAGTGCAGTGGAAACAGACATGGCCAGACAACCAGAACATCGGACTTGTAATCTGACCTTGTCCATCATTTGATGCCAGAGTTGGCTTCTTCTGCTTCTGCTGTTAAACTCTCCCTATCTTGCTTGACTATACTGTAGACATAGGGAAACAAGTTTTTTTTTTGGGACTGATCTGGGATCTCTTTATACCCTAATTGATATTCTGTCAGCAGAGGTCTCAGATCAGGATAAAAAGACTATTTTTGTGTCATTGAATGATAACAGACCTTCTCACATAAGTGTGGACCAATGCATGGAGTGGATTTGAAGCGTATCAGTGAAGCTCCTGTTCAAAAGCCCTGTGCAAAGCCATAAAAAGTAGTTTGACTGATGTTTTCTCCTTCACAGGTGAAAACAGAGGAGCAGATAGCTGCAGAGCAAGCATGGTACGGCTCAGAGAAAGTGTGGCTGGTCCACAAGGATGGATTCTCTCTGGGTTAGTACAAAAGGCATGCCAAATGAACTCGAAGCATTATTTTAAATTGAAGACATTTTCTATTCATTTAACTTGCATAGTTTGACACATTCCTATGTGGAAATAGAATATTGTGCTAGAATAGAAGAGAAAGTCATTTCAGAGGCGGAGAATGTTATTGCATTTTGATGAAAGATCATGGAAACGTATTCTCCTTTAGAATATTGTGCACCATTGTTTCGCACAGTATTACATCAGGGACATTTATTGAGAAAAGAAATCGGGTCAGTTTTAATTCTTATACGATTTGTAACTTATTACTAGTTTCATTACGATAACAATAACAGAGTACTTTTATGGCATTGAAATTTAAATCGTTTTTTCCTCTATAATGATGTGATGTGTGCAATCCAATTTTTTTTTTCTTTACAGCCACTGTGGTGAAGACGGAGACTGGGAGTCTACCAGAGGGGAAAGTGAAAATCAAACTGGAGCATGATGGGACAGTACTGGATGTGGACGAGGATGACGTGGAGAAGGTCAGTTGTCCAGGCTGATCATGTGTTTCAGTATGCACAAATAAAACATTTTTATTCATAGTCAAAATGTAATGAAAATTCTCTAAATGCATGTTATAGATCATATTGTGATCAATTCATCTTTGTATGTTTAGTTTCTAAAAACATTTTTGACCCCTGTTCATCTTCGGAACACAGTTGAAGATATTTTAGTTTCAGCCCAAGAGCTTTCTGATCTTCCATTGAAAATGTATGTACGGTGTACTGTCCATGTCCAGAAAGGTAATAAAAACAGCATTAAAGTAGTCCATGTGACATCAGAGGGTCAATTAGAATTTGTTGAAGCATTGAAAATACCTTTCTGGACATGGACAGTGAAGTGTACATACATTTTTAATCTAAAATATCTTAAACTGTGTTCCGAAGATGAACGGAGGTCTTACGGGTTTGGAACAACATGAGGGTGAACTAATCCTTTAAGTACACATTTCTTGCTTAATTTAGATTGAAAATGACTTCTTAAAGATTTTAACTGATTCTAACTTTGAAGAGATTCATTAAATGATTTATCAGATTGATTTAAGCTTGTCAGCACTTTTATGTGATACATTAGAAGAAAGGTCTCAGTTATTTTGTTCATGAAGTAGCTCCACTGTGCTGGTTTTTGAGTGCAGCCAGGAAATAGAATAAGAAAATTTGTCTCACCTCATTTCATCACATTCTGTTCAGATTTCACATTCACAATAGAAAACAATCATTCCTTTCACTGTGATGATGTGGATTCAACAGCAGAATAGCTGTGTATTTGAATGAATCACCAGGTCTGCAGGGCTCAGGCACAGGGGTTGTAGCAGAACTCTGCTTTTGCCTGAACCCAGAGCCAAGTGAGGGTTAGACATGAACAGGTGGGTCCTGGGTAGCATGCACAGGGTGGGAGAAAATTATGCTATTATATAGGTCACAGAAAAACAGGTGGGATTTGGCCTTATTTTTTAAACAGACAGATTGACCTATAGTTTTATAGTTTTGCACTATTAGGCCTTGATGAGACATATGCTGGGAAATATATTTCAGCTCACTTCCTGCCTGGCACAGCTTGAGCTGATGATTTCCAGGTTGACCTCAAATCAAATCTCTGAACCATCTGTTCAATGAGGGAATTGCTAAGCTGGATCCAGAGTTGAGCTTGACAAGTTTGAAATTGCATTAAAGACTTCGCATGAAGCATGGAGGCTATTCTGGATGAATCACATCAATTTGTGTCATATTTCCACTCTTCCCATTTATCACCTGTCAGCTTTCTAGCATTCTTTGACCTTTACCATTTGAAACCCAGGCGAACCCGCCGTCATTTGACCGCTGTGAGGACTTGGCAGCTCTGCTCTACCTGAATGAGTCCAGTGTAATGCATTCCCTGCGCCAGCGCTATGGAGGAAACCTCATCCACACATACGCGGGGCCCAACATGGTGATCATCAACCCTATCAGCGCCCCCTCCATGTACTCAGAGAAGGTGAGAGCCCTTGTTTTCTTTCGCACTCCTTGCATCCAAATATGCCTACTTCTGCTTTATTATATAGTATCCCAATATGCAATACACATGAAAAAGTAGACGACAAAGACAGTACTCACATGACCTCCTAGTTCATCAAATGCATTCTATATTCTGACAGTATGCAATTACAGGTGGAGATACTCACTGTGGCAGCAATGCAATGCATTATGGGAACTATATTTTATACAACTGTCCCTTCGTCAGTTAAACGCAATAGGAAATGGGCAACAGAAAGCCGCTAATGAGCTTTATCGGATTTCTTGCAAGATAAAGTACTACCCATAAAATGTAATTACAATCCAGAAGAGAATTTATTTTGGTCATCGGTCCTAATTAAGTGATTTTTTATTATGGATCAAGCTGTTTATGTGCCGTGTTGAGTGTTTCTGCATTCTGGAGCTGAAACTATGATATATGTGAAAATGTTATTGCACTCGTGCTGGAAAGATGGTTTATGCCAACTTTCTTTTCAAGTTAACAGCTATTGATTTTCCCTTCATTGGAAAATGAATGTTAATGGTTTTACATTTGATGCTTTCATTACTGACCGTGTAATACATTAAAATTATTAGTTTGACCTGTAAGCTCCTTGCTGTTTTCCCAGCAGTGATCTTCACTAAGCTTGTCCATAGACTTTTGTTTTTCTCAGGCAAGCGGCATAAAGAAAATGCATGTGTTTGTCTGTTAGAAGTTTAGTTTTTCTCTTCAATGTTTCAGGTGATGCACATGTTCAAAGGCTGCCGACGAGAAGACACAGCCCCTCATATATATGCAGTGGCTCAATCTGCCTATCGAAACCTTTTGACAACACGACAGGACCAGTCCATCGTGCTGCTGGGAAAGAGCGGCAGTGGCAAGACCACAAACTGCCAGCATTTAGTTCAGTACCTGGTGGCCATCGCCGGCAGCACTGGAAAGATCTTTACTGGTACAGAAACTCCTAGCAATTTTTTTTAAAGGTTTTCTAGGGATGCCCTCAGATTTTGGCAAATGCTGATGGCTTATAATGTTGTTCTAATATTCAAATGGAAATGTATAAAAGTGCAATCTGCTGTATTAGACTTTTATGATAGAAGTCACATTCTTTTCAAACTGTGCTTTTGTAACCAAGCCTAGAAAAACTATTTACTGTTGAATCGATAAAATTAGCCTGTATAATATGATCATTGTGCATTCCCATTTTTAACTGCATATTATATCTATATGCTTGAAAAGCTTGAACAGCCTGTGGTAAAGGGTAAATGCAAGGGTGTCACGCGGTCACTGGAAATTGGCTTGTCTAGTGTGGAGAGAGTGTGAGCGCTGGGGAAGAGGGTGACAGATGAGAGCTGTGCTAATGATGCCCACTAAAGCACTCTGATAATTAGCCGTCATTAGGGTCTGTTCAGTCCCTGAGTGGTCAATAATGACCTAATGAAGACTACAGTGCTCATCAACTATACCATTAAAGAGGCTGTGATGTTATCTCCATATGCAGGATCCTCTCTTCTAGTGCGCTCAGTGTTAAAGAGTCAGTCCTGCAGTTAAATATTACTGTGTCTCTTCCAGCGGAGAAATGGCAAGCGGTCTACACAATCTTAGAGGCCTTTGGAAACAGTGCCACCTCCATGAACAATAACGCAAGCCGCTTCTCCCAGATCGTCTCGCTGGATTTTGACCAGGCTGGTCAGGTGGCCTCTGCATCTATCCAGGTTTGACATTGATATTGTACTGGGTCATATCTAAATGCACATTGCACATTTAATGACGTGTGGATAAATGGCAACCCACCCTGCTACCTTTAAATACCCCTTATTAAAATAATGTTCAGTTCAATAAATAATAATAATCATAAATACAAATGTGTTATCTTAATCGTTTTTAATAATTTAATTATTTTATAGTACTACGATACTGTATGAAATGAGCAAAAAATAGAATTCTGCTATTGTAGTTATATAAACATGTCCATTCAAGAGTCATTCATCTCTTTCTTTTATATGTAGACCATGCTGCTGGAGAAGCTGAGGGTGGTGAAACGCCCAGAGACTGAGTCCACTTTTAATGTTTTTTATTACATGATGGCTGGAGCAGACAGCACACTCAGGTAAACTCACGCTAATGAATGCATGAATGACTACAGAATGAATCAACTAATGAATGAACGCTTTGAATGCAGTGTATTTTTTGCTATTGCATTTTTCAGTTATTTTGTCTGGAGCCCAACATTTCTGCTCTTATATAAAAGCTTGCACTATTAAAGAAACCTGTAAAATAACTGTATGAGTTCATATCTCGATTGTATTTCAATTTTCCTGCAGAACGGAGTTGCATTTCAACCACTTTGCAGAGAACAGTGCTTTTGGGATTGTGCCTCAAACTAAGGTTAGTTTTAAGTAGATTGAATAGTTTGCCAGCAGCATATCCAAAATCAATTTTAAAATGATTTATTAATTTAGTGGGCAATGCATACAACAAATAAAATGTGTTGTATTTTATTTTATTTCTAATATTCTTTTCTTGTGTGTGTGTGTACACAGTCTGAGGACAAGCAAAAGGCATCACAACAGTTCACTAAACTGCAGGCAGCTATGAAGGTGCTGGGCATCTCTTCTGATGAACAGAAAGCTCTGTGGCTCATCCTTGGGGCCATATACCACCTTGGAGCCGCAGGGGCCACAAAAGGTAAAGCAACACTCACCCAGACAGACAGTGTGGTGTGTCATTGATTTACTTTGAAGCAAGTCACCAATAAACCCTTAGCAAAACATATTAAGAACGTTTAGTAGCATGCTTTGATTCTAACTCTTCCCCTTTAAGCCCCACACTGCTGTCTCTGTGCTAATTTAGCTCACAGAAGCATTCGACTGATTTCTCTTTACGCATCAGAACCGGAAAGCTTAAAAAGAAAGAAACGCCTAACAAGCACGGAAACAGACTTTATTAATTAAGTCGACTATCTGTCTGCTTACTGAGCTCAAACAGAGGAGAGACGAGCAGCTTAGGAAACAGTTTGATGTTGAGGAGTTTAGAGATGTGCGTTTCTTTAGCTCTAATGAGGATGGATGGCTCCGTATTCACAGTCTATGATATCACTTCCCCCTCATGCAGTAAGAGGATGATGTATTAATGAACCTTTTAATCACCAGACTCCAAACTGTACTGTCTACATCCTGTCTCTAGGGTAAACAGTCATGGGAAACTCAGAAATTACTGGGAATATTCACATTGTGTGTGTGTGTGTGTGTGTGTGTGTGTGTGTGCGCGCACTGGTGGTTTGGGTGGTTTATGAGGACACAGATTTGTGACATGAGTCATGACACTGGTATTACAATATGAAGGTGGTTAATGAAGACACTTCCTGTGTCACTGTAATTCAGAAGGCTTTAAATGTGTGTGTGTGTGTGTGTGTGTTTATCTTATAAAGTCATGGAAAATTGCTCTTTTTTGGGGGGATTAAATTTCTATAAATCTACTATTTCAAAATCATTATCCAGTAATTAAAAGGTGTGGGAAGGAGTGTGTGGACTCTGATTTGAATACAAGTATGTAATGTATACTAGTTTGTTGCTGATATATAGTGATATATAGTCAGGGCTGTCTCTAAATTGCTCCGTAGTCTGGTACTCTTTCCTGAACCTGCATGGCTCCCCTGTGTCTCTCAGACAAATGCAGGAAAGCTTTATGTCTGGCAGGAGGTACTAATACTGCTTCAGTGTCCTGAGTTGGTACTGAAGACTAACATTACATGGCATCAAACATAATAACTGGTAAAGCTTTGTTTTAGCAATATATTTCACCTTCAGGACAGTATATTAAATGTTTATAAAGACACCTTTGTCTTGTCACTTAGTTGTACCTGACCGTCGGTACAGCAGGGGGCAGTGTTGTTCTGCCTCATTGTATTTTGGCTGGGTATTTATCTAGTTTTAAGTTTTTTCTTATTCTTAATACAGGCAAATAACTGTAAAATGTGTAAAATAGTTTTTCTAGACTTTGTCAAGGAACTCTGGGGTCAGTAATATTTTTTCTATACTTGTATTTAGCAAGGAATTATTAAGGTGACAGTAAAGACATATATCTATATATATATATTATAATTTTTTATCATTATTATTATTATATATTATTGATTTAGTCTTTTACTAGTCCTCATATGCTACTATATTTATTCATTGGCCAGCCATTGGTAAAACACGTATTGATAGATTACTAATTGACAACTAATGTGAAATGGAAATGTCGAATAAAAATGCATGGAAATCCAGTAATATTTGTATATGCGAGAGTTTGTGTGCTAATGATTGCATTTTTGGTTCCGTTTGTACAATACTGAAGAATGTCTGTCATGTCCTAACCTCTTCTTCTCTACTTGCATGTTGCATGATGTTACAAAGCAGAGGTTGATGAAGGTAAAGAGCATGACTATTATATATCAGCACTACAAGCAAATACCTCATTTGTGTTTGTGCGTGTGGTTTTATGCTGTTATCGTCCTTGCCAGACATTTCCATTTGCATTCTTATTGCAGTCGTTTCTTTCTTCTTTCATTTCTCTGCTGGGCTTCTTTTCTTTCAGAGGTTTATAACAATGTCTTAGTCTTGAAGCTCAGATAAAACTTTGGTGGGAATATGTGCGGGTGAGGGAGGGGAGCATGGTAACTTTGTTGTCTTATAAAGCTCAGGCTCTCTGATGTTTTTCCATGTTGTAGACTTTTCATTTCTGCAGTGCTTTTCTGTTGTTAAGCCGCAAACACAAATAAAAAGCCTGTTTGCTCTCAGTTCTTGTTTATTTTTGGCGTTCATCTATTCCACCAGAGGCCTGCGTTGTCTTCCGTCTCTCTCTCTCTCTCTCTGCGACCTCTTCTGGTTGTGGCAGCTTGCGTGTCACTCTTGTTGTGTATGACTCTGTGGCTAGCTCTGAGGTCAGTCGGAACAATATCTGCTAGACACATTTGCAAAAACCTTAAAAAAAAATTGAAATGCTGACTAAACGTTAAAACTCACTGCTATCATCAGACCATTTTTTGACAGTTCTGAATTTGAGAGTTTTACTGTATACAGTCAGTGGTTTTCAATAGTGCTTGTCAAAATTTACATTGACTATCAAAATAGCTTGTTGTACAAAAATAAAATCTAGTTTTTGATAAAGCAGTATCATTTATTCAGATGTATTCAACCAAATACTATTAGATTTTTATTTTTATATTTGTTTCAATATAATTATATTAATATTACCATAAGATGTATGCACGATGTATAAAATTAATAACATGACATATTTACACACTAATATTTTATAATTGTTCCAGCAACCAGTAGTCTTGAAACTCATCTTTGTTTCAGTTGAATCCATATTTAATCTCATCTGGGATGTAGTTTCTTTCACCTTCTATAGTTTTGCTCCTGATTTTTTGAGGATGAGGACATATCACACAGCCTCTCGGTGGCGTCTGCTTAATTTGGCAAGTGCTTACCAATTAACAGATGGATTTGCATGAAAATCCCAGAATGATTGACTGGAGGACAAATTGAAATAACGAAATATATGGAAAGGGTTTCTCCTCCCTTCGAAATTGATCTTCTAAAAAAGCGTAATCAAACAGTTAGTTGCTTTTTTATCGTCCATGACCGGAACTAATCTGCAGCCAACTTTAATCCGTAATGCACCAGGTGAAAACCACTGCTGTTTTTGGTCTAAAATTTCTATATTTGGTTAAAAAGCTAATTCATCAATGAAATAATCAGCGGGATTGCATAAGACTTCTCTCAGATGCCACAAGAGCCCCAGAGTCATTAGTGTTGCTTCGATCAACATGGTGTTAACACCGTCCCTGCGCATCTCACAGCGGGCCGGAAGCAATTTGCACGTCATGAGTGGGCCCAGAAGGCGGCTTACCTCTTGGGATGCTCCCTAGAAGAGCTCTCCTCTGCGATCTTCAAACACCAGCCCAAAGGAAGCATACAGAGATCCACCTCGTTCCGCCAGGGACCAGATGATGTTGGGACAGGAGACAACTCGGGTAAGAATTTTCATAAAACAAGACCTCTGACGCAAAGGAATTGTGTTTGCTGGCTTTGGCAGAATTAAAATGTATGTTTTACCTCACAGCTCCAAAGATCACAGCTCTGGAGTGTCTGGAGGCCATGGCTGCCGGACTCTACTCTGAGCTCTTTACTCTGCTCATCTCACTCGTTAACCGGTAATGTTTGTTACCTCTCGTGGTCAGGACAAAAATGTCTTGTCTTTTTCCCAATAAGAATGTAAAGACTAGTAGTGGGAGTAGGCTTTTAAATTGCCTACCATACTTCCCAGTTTCATTTGTGAATGAGGAAAAAAGCCTTTATTGTTTGATGCATCTAACCTACACTTCATGTGCATCTGTTGTTTGTTTGTGCTTGTTTAGAGCGCTGAAATCGAGTCAGCATTCCCTGTGCTCTCTGCTTATCGTGGACACACCAGGATTCCAGAACCCAAAGTTAGCCAAGCGGGACCGTGGCGCCACCTTTGAAGAGCTGTGCCACAACTACACCCAAGAACGTCTCCAAACGCTTTTCCACGAACGCACCTTTGTACAGGAACTAGAGCGCTACAAGGAGGTGCAGAAACGATCAAATTATTCCTTTTTAATAAGAAATAAAAAAATTAGTTATAGTCTCAATTAATTTGGGCTGTGTGTAGCGGAGTTAATTTGATGTTTTTTTAATAAAACCTCAAATTTGATCATGCAGAATTTACATGTTTGTCTAAGCTGTCATCAAATGTGCTTTCCTTGTTAACAAAATCAATAATCAGGCTAAGTACTTGAGCCAATCAGAGTCTGTCATAGAGATAAAGGTACTATAAGCGATGTTCTGGAGCTCCCTACATACTTCCAGTCGGCGTGATTTTCGATTACATTTTTTTTTCCCCAAAATTTGTAAATGCACCTTATAGAGCTCATTGTAAGCAGTTCATCCATGAATACATTTGATTTGTCCTTTTTTAATTTTATAATAAACTCTTAACTCTCATAACTAACTCTCTGGGTGAAAACAACTGAATTTTGGGGTGAAAAAAATTCGCACCCTAATCTGTAACACTTGGGTTTACATAAAAATACAGAAGAATAAAAATATTTTGCTACTTCCGTTTCAAAGTGATTGTGAACAATGGTAAATGTTGACCGCACATTTAGTGACAGAATTTGCCTCAAAGTGATCTGATTGGTCAGCGCTCATATATTTTTGGCAGTTCACAGAACTTAGGGCTGTCATAGAGACAGGCCTGATATTTCAGGGTCCCAAATTCAGTGGGATGTCTGAGCATCATTCCATTCAAATAGCTTATAGCACCTTTAATCAAGTCTTGAAATTATACATTTTCATGGTTAAGCCTCTTACTTTGTTATTTATCTGTCCTCAAGGCTGTATAATCATAGAACATTTTTGAAAATATGGTATTAAACACATGAGAAAATATAGAAACCTTTAACCCAAAATCAGTTTGAAATCGTAGCTGACTAATACTCCCTCTATCCCTGTTTAGGAAAACATAGAGCTTGCATTAGATGACATAGAGTCCAGTACATCACTGTCTGTATCAGCTATAGACCAAGCCTCCACTCAAGCATTGGTAAGCAACTTTTTACTTTCTTTCCTCCTCAGGATTTTGTAGTGCATCCCAGCCTGTTCCCAAAGGGGCCTTATCTGGAGAATGTGTGCTTTTCAGTTTCAGCAGTGACTTGAATCACTGAGTTTTCCCTCGTCTTTCACAACGTTGGGGAAAAAAAAAACAGTTTGACTGCTTGAAAGTTCTCCTCAATGACTTTTGGGTCCTTTAGTTTGTCATTTGAGCATGAACTCAACCTCAAAGTTGTTATCTGTGCCGGCAAGTTATTATAATTTCGTATCTAGCCAGTCGTTGCAGGAGGAGAGTGTCAGGAACGTGGCTTTATGGGATGTTAATGAGACCGGAGAGGATTTTCTTTGTCTTTATATGTGTGTGGGTGGGTATTGAGCGGGAAGTGCCCTCCCACTTTTTAAGGCACAGCGTTCAGCATCTTAATGAAAGCCCTTTTGATGACATTGTCTCTGTCACAAAAAGTTTCTGGATCATGCTTAGTAGTCCCTGTTAAATCTGAATCATATTGGAATCAGAGACAGACCTTATATTTGATATTGGAAACTCTGTTTTGACAGTATTTCATCTTGTGTGTGTGCGTGTGTGTGTATTTATTTATTTGAAGGGTAGTGTATATTATTATATGTTATGTTATATTTTGTTAGTTTAAAACATAACTTTCTTATTGTCATCTTGACTGAACGTCCGTGGACACATGGTACATGTTAATTTTCTCAGCAATAAACCAATTACTCTCTATAGGAAAGGGTATTTAAATTATTCCTTTCTAGATATGTCCACAACCAATTTCCTTTAGAATCTCAGGTAATAGATTAAAACGGTCATCCTCTGCTTAAAAAAGGATTTTAGATTAGAATGGGTCAGTGATGCATGACTGATTGCAAAACGTGCAATTTTGATTTCTGACAAGCTGCTTTGAATGTCACTAGTAAGTGTTTTGAGTGCCCCCAGTGGTCTCGGTCACAAATTACAGTTTTACGACTTGAATAAAAACAGTTTGCCTGTGGCGTCATCCAATCTTTTAAGTCTTTCTCTGCTTTTCAATTTACTGAAGTTTTGAAAGAAATTCATAAATTGTCAAATGAGCATTTTAAAAATAAATTAATTGAAAGCACTCGCTAGAACAACACTGACAGGTTAATTAGCCAATCTGTGTCTGATGGGAATAATACTGGCATAATGACGCGGTCTCATCAGCATGAAAAGTATTATTTAAAGACAAATTCTGAGCATATTCATAAGCCAACGTAATTGCTGTAAGTTCTTTTCCGCACCGGCCTTATCCGCAGTTATTCAGCAGCCTGCAAAGTGTCAGTGCGGTAAAGCAGAACCAGGGAGAAGCCATTACTGGTATTAATTGCTTAAGTAGACAGGCAGAGTGTAAGGTTTAAAAATGCCTGCTTGACTGCCCTGGAGCTCTTACTTAATACAGACCTTTAATGAGGAGCCCAAGACTAATAGCTCATCTTTTTTCCCCTCGTTTTCTACTCCTCTCTTTTATTCTATAAAGGATAGTAATTGCTTTCATGTAATGACTAATGTTGTGTTTGAGGTCATTATCAAAATATGAAATAAAATGTCAATTAAACAATGCACAGTCTTGATGAATGAAAGGGGCTTAAATTGCAAGTAAACAAAGTTCTTGAGAGAGATTGAGCTTGTTCTAGCCAAGATTTAGCATGAGCATTAGGGTCTAACGTCTTGTTAGTCTCACTGTTGCTTCAAGAGAACAATCTCGGTGGCAAAGAATCAAAAAAAAAAAAGTGGTGTAATTAGGGCTGTGCAAAAAAATCGAATGCGATTTTCATGCACGTTTCATCAGTAAAGACGCTACTGTAATTAGAGGTATATCTCCAGCACGTGCGTTCAGATCATGGTTGCCAGGTTTTCACAAAAAATCCTACTCAGTTGCTTCTCAAAACTAGTCCAAAACTAGCCCATTCGCGTTTCCAGGAGGTTCCCCGATAAAAAATTGCATTCCGGGGTTAAAATTAAAATTGCCATGGTTGCCTTGGTAAAATTTGCATTTTAGGGGCTAAATATCACGTTATTGGTATTGTCGCTTTTCGACCCGCGGACATGAAAAACAACCACAGACTTGGCAACATTGGTTGGCATTTACTACACAGAGCCGTGATTCACTGACAATCTACACAAAATCGATTTTAAAATCGGTGGTGATTCTTTGTCGATTTTGAAAGCGATTTTGTGTTTGTTGTGTTAGACTACGGCTCTGTGTAGTAACTGCCGCTCCACCTGAACCAGTTTTGCCAAGTCTGCAGTTGTTTTTCATGTCCGTGGTTCGAAGCAACCCAAATACCAATAACGAGATATTTAGCCCCTAAAATGCGAATTTTACCAAGACAACCATGCCAAAAACAAAACGTTTTTTTTTTAACCCTGGGAAGCAATTTTTTAAATCTGGGAACCTCCTGGAATCGCGATTAGTTTTGGAATAGTTTTGAGAAGCAACAGGGCAGGATTTGTTGTGAAAACCTGGCAACCCTGATCTGAACACACGTGCTGGAGATGATACTTTTAAATAAAGGAGCGTCTTTACTGATTAGATGTGCATAAAAATCGCATTCGATTTTTTGCACAGCCCTAGGTGTAACCATGCAGAGAGTGAAGAGTTGGTAGTGCTTTCATAAGGTTTAGAGGTCCTTTTCTAATGGGTTAATGCTTTAAAGTGTGGTCACTTTCACAAATGTCCTTTATTCTGTGAATTAACCCTATAAAGCCTATTTTATATTTGATTTGCAAATTATCAACATGATCAAAACTTTGCTTGAAAACCAGTTTGCTGGGAAATATATACTGATTTTTATAAAGTAAACGTAAGAATAACTTGAACACAAGACTGAAGCATGATCTTATGATCAGAGCTTTGATCATAAAAAAAAATATTAGATTTTTCTGATTGTTCATTTTTATATGTCATGCTTTACAGGGTTACACTTTAAAACGTATTTACACTATGGACCAAAATTGGGGTTGAAAGCTAAATTGGGGGCTCGTCCGGGATTTAAATCTGTTTTGTCCCCATCTCCCTGTTTATATTACAGACCCCTGTCTACGGTTAGAGTCTAACAAAGTGTTCTTGTATGTTTATGTGATTCAGGTACGGACCTTGGCCAGGACAGATGAGGCGAGGGGCCTGCTGTGGCTGATGGAGGAAGAAGCGCTACAGCCCGGAGGCTCAGAGGAAACTCTGCTGGAGAGATTCTTCAGTTATTACAGCCCTGTGGATGGAGAGAGCAAAGGTCAGAACACAGTGCACCTCCCACACACATACTTTAACACATAGACTTTTCCGTATGAAAAGATCATGCAACCTAAATGCGTCCCTCAGGCCCTGCCCTGATGCTGAAGAGTGAGAAGGCACATCACTTTCTGTTGGGTCACAGCCATGGGACCGACTGGGTGGAGTATGATGCTCGGGGATGGTTGAGCCATGCCAAGCAGAATCCTGCCTCTCAGAATGCGGCCATATTACTGCAGGACTCTCAGAAGTAAGACTCCCATTATGAAATTAATTACTAATATTTGCCTGCTGGTACAAACATTTAGCGAACTCCATCTCTGAAAACACTATAAGTTTGAGTCGCTTATGACATGCATGTGAAAATACAAAAATAATCAGTACTCTGTGGTTAAATGTTTGAAAATGTTTATTTATTGAACTTTTTATAATTATTTTAATAAAATTGTATTTTTATGGTTTAAATGATAACAAATATATTACATGTTGTTGTTAATATAAAGTAATATTGAATGTTTTTTTTTTTTTGCTGTTAACTTAGTGTTTTGGTCCAATTAACATTTACTTTATGTTCAGATTTTGGGAAGCTAATGTTACTTGTTACTGAAAAAGCTACTGCTGAGATAAAATTATGTGTAATGACAACCTTTTTTTTTCTTATTTCAAGTGTTGCATATTTCACTTGTGGAGGCGTTAAATGACCCAGCTCATTCTGTGTATACTCTGGTCCTTCTCTCTGCAGGAAGAATATCAGCGGCTTGTTTATGGGGCGTTCAGGGGGAGCCACAGTTTTGTCAGGCTCTATTGCTGGGCTCGAGGGTGGATCACAGCTGGCACTGCGCAGGGCAACAAGCATGAGAAAGACCTTCACCACTGGTGTGGCCGCTGTTAAAAAGAAATCCCTCTGCATCCAGATTAAACTGCAAGTGGTGAGCACTTCAGATGGGAAAACTACATCCATACATTAATACACTCAAAACAGCCAGACAGAGATTAATGAAACGGAACCTTATTATGAACCTCCTTGACTGGAACAGAAAATGTAGGGCTCCTGATATGTGTTTTTAAAGATCTTAGTGCTAAAACTAAACATGCTAATTATAGCACCACCAATAAAAAATATAAAAGTAGAAAATCTAGATAAACCATTCACCCTCATTAATAAGTTATTAATAACCTAATAACCATTGTTACTAGAGGTAAACAATACAGATTTTTTTGATGGCTGATGGAATTTTTTCGAGCAGGGTAGCTGATGTCCTATTTACTTTAAAGATGATAAGTCACTCATGCTGTAATTAAAATATATATTTATTTTACATAATATTTACCAAATTAGAAGTAAATAATTCTAAAATTAAACAATATGGAAAAGTAACCTGTAAAATAGAAGTCCCGGCACTATCAAAATAAAAGTCCCACTTCCACTTTTCAGCCAAATAAAAAAAAACATACCAGCAGATAATTGAAAAATGTCAAATATCAAGCACTAATCGTGACCCATTAGTGTCAGAAAATCTTATAATATGGTCAAACAGCTTTTTTGAACTTAATGTGACTATCTTGTGTTTTTCTGTAGGATGCACTGATAGACACAGTGAGGCGGTCCAGGGTGCACTTCGTGCACTGTCTGCTGCCTAAAGCAGAGACTTCACCCGGGGATTTGAAGGTGCTGGGAGGACCCTCGTCTCGCTCTGGGGAGATAGATGCACATGGAGAAAGCTGCGACAACGGCCTCATGCAGCTGGATGTGTGCTTGCTTCGGGCGCAGCTCCGTGGCTCCAAACTGCTCGACGCCCTCCGCATCTACCGCCAAGGTTAGAGTTAAAAAAAAACAAGGGATTTAAAACATAAGTTAAACAACTGAATGACCCTGGTTATCGATTTGTGACCTTTATTTTGGCGAGAATGTAGAAAAATGTCTGAAGAGAGGAAAGATTTAAAAGTTCCGATTTTCCATGCAGGTTTGACTTTTCCGAAAATTGCATTTTCCTTACAGGGTTTGTTGACCTTTGTAAGGGCTTATGCTACGTAGTATTCAAGATGTCCTTTTTTTATTCTTTGAGACGTTCCTGGTTTTATTTTGTTGAGCAGTCTTTGAAAACATTGCAGTGAAATCAGCGAAATGTCACTGGAAACAGTTTTGACACATTTCAGCCTAAAGCCCCGAGTAAGCAGAACATTCTCAAGATAAGCAGCTGACCAGTGCCCTTATCAGTGCTCTCTGCTGAACCTCCACAGACCCTGTAGCTTTCTAGAATCACACATGTCCTTCTCCTGTAACGCTCCTGTCGTTCGGCTCTCCCTTTCCTCAAGGTTATCCCGATCATTTGGTCTTTTCGGAGTTCCGTCGTCGCTTTGATGTGCTGACTCCCCACCTGACGAAGAAGCATGGGCGGAACTACATCGTAACCGATGAGAAAAGGGTGAGTGTCCTTTTATTTGTGTTTGTGAGTGTGTTGTTTCTCTGAGCGCAGTTTGGCTCCTCCTTCATGAGCTGCTCTTCCATGTAATTGATTATGACAATGCTCAGGGCAGAGAGCTGTGTTGTTGTACACATCTTTTTCCCCTTAATCTCGGCTTTAATCAGGGCCCAGAGTGACGACTCTATCAGTGGCATCCTGTCCTATCGCTGACTCTGCTTCTGTTATTGAGTCTACAAAGACCCGTAATGTCCTAATGTGAACTTCATGTGTACATTAAAGGTGTCATATGATCCGATTTTAAGTTAAGAGTGTTACAAACTCTTGGTGCAAAAAGATCTATTTAACTGAATATAGGTTTCTCATGACCTTAAAGACACTTTGTTCTAAAGGTGTATGCTTAAATGCTCTATTAGCTTTTTGACAAATAGTAATAGCAATAGTAATGTACCAATATACTAAACTAAAAAAATATACTTTTTATTATTATTATTTTTATATAGTTATTTATTTTTTAGTATTTTGCATGAATGGGCCAGAGAGTGAACTAAATTGTAGTTTAATTAAATTTTAAATGTTGTTTTATTTATTTTAATTATTTTTTGTTAAGGAAAATGATCTAAAATATCATTTGAATTAAATTACAGTGGATCTTATTTCATTTTATAGTATGAATGGACTAGAGAGTAAAGGAAAATAATATAAAATATAGTTTTTATTCAATTTTCTTAGTCCCAATTCCCATACTTTCTTGTTTTTATGTACTACTTTTGACTGGTGCTGTATGTACAGTATATTATCTATTTATGCCACATGTAATATGCCAGTATTAGAACATGTTACAGGCTCAAATATATGTATTTCAGGAGAGTGATCTTTGCTTGCATGTTGCTTTAGCTATGTTTTTCAAAGTTCTCTTTTTGGTAACTAATTCTCAGCAGATTCCCCAATTAGACCTGTGATATATCTGCCACTGCTGAGTCTGAGACGTGGCTTTTGGCTGGTCTCTCACCACTGAACAGGTTCTCCAGACAGCCCCTGTGCCCCTGCAGAGAGCACTCAATACCTCCTTGTGCTTTTAGCTCAAACTCTAGCCATTAGTCATCAGTCCACCAAGATTTTTTTAATCCCCTGCCATGTTATTATTTGCCTGACATCTTGTCAGGAAGAAAGCACTCATGGGTGAGTGGAAGAGAGGGTTCAGACATTAAGATAGTTGTTTGCGACCCAGTTTCCCCAAGGTGGCTTACCTTATGGGCAGAAAGAGCACCCCAGTCAGCACTCTGTCTACTTGGTGCCCTGCAGAGGTGGACGACACACTAGATCTTAATTTCTGTTCCACTGTTTTATGCATGCGTTTCTGTCTCTCTGTGGGTTTCAGGCTGTGGAAGAGCTGCTGGAGGCTCTTGAGCTGGAAAAAAGCAGTTTTCACATGGGTTTGAGCAGGGTAAGTCATACCTCACAATACATGTACTAAACGTTACAAACGATAATGTAGCTTGTGATGTAAGACCCAGAAGTGCCTCAATACCTGCAATACTTAAGTTATTCACTCTAGCCGGCAGAGATAGGATTTTACAAAAAATAAATAAATATAAAAATAGTTAAGATTGCGATTACTTAAAAGCGTTTATACACATCATTTCGGGTTTCTCCTGTTGCATCTATTTACAATGTGTTTTGTAGAAGCTGAGCACTGTAACCAGTCACAGACGTATCTGTTGCTTTTAAGATTGGGTGGATTTGAACTCTTGACATCTGTCAACTACAACCAATGAAAGCTTGTGGCTTGAAACACGAATGGCAAATTAAAAAGAGAAGTTTTCAGGATAAATGTTCAGTGGGCAGATAACACAGATGATTATGTTTAATAAATGGAGAGAAGCCAAAATCATGATCACAATTAAAATATGGTTTATTGTGCAGCCCTATCCGAACTGAAACAACAACTTAGTAATTTGAGCTAAATTATGACACTGTTATCTTCATTGTTGATTCCTTAACTGATTCTGCAATTTTCCTGTTTATCGATTTGAAGCTGCTTTGACAAAATCTATTAAAGTTCTATAGAAATAAAGGTGACTTGACTTGTTGATTGCACGGATGACATCGCCAATCAATGAGTAAATTTGAGTGCATTTTAAGCCTCATCCACAGGTGCATGTTTTACTCTTGTTCATGGGACACCAAAAATGAGTCACAAACATCACCTGGTATAGATTGGAAGCAAAAGAACCAGAACTTGGGCAGTCAGTGAGTTCACACTGAACTGCTATCAATCCAAATGAATTACTATATCGGGGTTAAAAGTGTTTTTTGTCATAATCATGAAGCTCTTAAAGCATCTTAGAAAGAAAAACTTCACACATTCAGTCTCTCTATGTTATGGATCATTGCATTGAGTTTGTAGCATACAGATTCAGCCTGAGTCACAAGGATCAGTCCCAAACAGATGGCATGATTTCCATTTAGATTACCGAAACATTCGCTTCTTCTACACCTCTTAGACACAGACTTTAATCCACTCTGCCGCTGTGCTCACATCTGGATGGAAAAAGTTCGGCAAGGTGGGCTTCAGCCAAAAAGACTCGTCATCTTTTCTCCCATCGTTGACTCGTCATCTTTTCTTACCCAGAATGCTAAGCTGCAGATGGGACATGGCTGGCACCGTTGGCAGGCCTCATTGGCGGGCATGTTGGAGTGAGAAAGACAATTATTCTGATGTTTTCTGAGATTGCATGAGCCAGGCTGGAAGGTTGTGCTATTGCACACTGGGTCTCCCCTGAACTTCAGACGATTAAAGCAGAAGTCCTTTTGTGCGTCTTCTCTAGACGATAGATTGATTCTGGCGAGGCACTGGCTTGCTTTGTTTGATTTACTCTGGCTTCGGCGCACGACGATAACTCACTACAAACACCAATCAGCCCAGCAAAATCTTGTGCTTCCAGACAAAGAACAGAAGCCTGGAGAGAGAGCCAGAATAAAGACTTTCTGATAAATAACTGATTATATAAATGGGAATGGAGAAAAATGTGTCCAGGAAATACACAAATGATTTGTTCACGGCCATCATTTTAGAATTCTGCTACAGTGTAGAGATTCGCACCATTGATTCTATATACAGTGGCCATTTTATTTTAATTTATATTTGTAAAATAGTAGGGGTGTTATTAATGTATTTATTAGTATTTGTTGCATTTGATTTATATTTGTTTTATTTTGATATGTAGGGCCTTTCTTTCTTTCTTTTTGGAGTCAGAGTAGATGTGTTCAAGATCCTAAGCAATCATGAACTCCCTCCACCACTTATTGAAAACAGTCATTATACAGTTTCCACCTTAGTACAATACATCCATCCAAATCACAGACTCCCCCACAGACTTGCACACAAGCTGCTCTCTTTGCACTCCTTCATCACCATTTGTATCCCCTTCTCTTCATGAGGAATGTCATTCTCTTGGTCTCCATGGAAAATGCTGCTATTTGACCCCCATGAAAGGACCTTTCCACCATGCTGACCTTTGGTGCTCGTGTTGGAAAAGACTGCCGAATCACAGACCCGCTGGGTGAATGTCACGGGGCGACTTGGCTAACAAGCAGCCGCACTCAATAGAGACATTTCTGAAAACTATCATCATGCTCTTCAAGTGAACGCTGCCAATAGTCTCTTGGGATGATATAATTCAGTAATATCGTGTTTCACACATGCTCCCTGATGCTGTGGGTAATGTAGTTGTGAGTATTTTAGCATCTCCACCTAATCTTACATTCGACTCGAGAGGATCCTGAATGAAGTTCTCGTTTGGGTGATATCAGGCCTTTTTTGCAGCACATCTTCTCTGACATTGAGAAATGAAACTCAATTTTCCCTTGCTACTCTCCTGAGGTGGAGGGGTCCCTCTCTGATATTACACCTGCCTGAAAGCAGATAAGTGTGTGTGTGTGTCTGTGTGTGTGTGTGTTGGCTGCCCAGCAGGTACCTCAGTCCTGATGTTCTAATTTACGGGGGTTGTAAAGGGTTGTGGGGAGCAATTCAGGGAAACGTATTGTCCCTTATTTTTATTTTTGGTTCCATTGGGTTGGCAGTCGAACGCCGTGGGGTCTGAAAGCTGTCAAACTTTACATGAATATGGAATCATTTCATAACACTCCAGTCTCCCCTATGATCTGATGCTTGGAGCTCAGAGAGATTGCCTTCTGTAATAACAATAACAGAGGCTCTACATCACTGAAAGGCTCTGGCTGCCTTTGATGTAAAAAGGAAGATTATACTGCAGAGCTGCTCCAGATAAAGGCTCAATCAAGAGGCATTTGTTGCCATTGCCTCAGATGAGTAGTAATTGCAGCAGTGGACTCTCATCCTCCCTTCTCTCTCTCTCTCTCTCTATATATATATCGCAAATCAGTTTCCCATAGCAGTACTTCTTTCCAGCATAGGCTCTCAGGTACACCCCAGACCTGGTTCAGATATTAATTAGGATTCTGTTCATCTACATTAATCCATCTTTAAAACGAATAAAATGCTAATGCAATTAGAACATGTCCACAGAATTTGACGAATGCACGTCTGGGAAAAAAAGCAAGGTCCACTTCCCTCAAATTTGTCTGATTAAATGGCCTAACGGATTAGGATTACGAGGTGTTAATCCAACTCAATTTGACACCACCACCACAGAGCGGAAAATTAAAAGTAAACAGAGCATGGGTTTAGAGGAAGTCCTCACACTTTCACACAGGGTGACTGCAGAACTTATTTACAGGGATGGAAAATCTTGACGATGAAAAAAAAATATGTGACTGTGAACTATATATGTAGGTTAGAAAGTTTGTTTTATTTCCAGTTTCTCATGGTGGTCTATTTGCAGGTGTTCTTCAGAGCAGGTGTTTTGGCTAAATTAGAGGAAAACCGAGATATCCAGACCAGACGCAACATCACCCTGTTTCAGGCTGCATGCAGGGGCTACCTGGCCCGACAGACCTTCAAGAAACGGAAAGTAAGTTCTCTTTATCTTCTCTTTACCTTATAAAAAAGAATGCATGCTGTAAACAATATACACACCACTGAAATATTTAAGACATTTTAAGACACGTTTTGTCCCACCAGAGTGGAAATGTTTTTGTGTTTGAGCCTCTATTTCCGCTCCCTGTCAGAGCTCTCAGAGCTTGAGTTCATTTGTCGTTCAGTTTGTCTCTGAGTCCATGAGGATGTGGTTGCTGTCTTGAGAAAATCCCTCTGGCTGTGGCCCCTGCTGACAGATAACATTCAATCAGTGCATCTCCGGGGAAGAAGCCACCTGCCCCACTGCCCTCCATCCGCCTATCGATTCTTCCGCCACTGAGGGCCTTACACTCTTGCCTGCCCCCTCTCTGTCCATTAATTTCTGCTTTGCAACTCACTCTGTCTATTTTTGGGTGTAAGCCCTGGTGTCTTCTATTTGGTTCTGTCTTCCTTTCAGTCTCTGATCCTTTGTGCTCTATTCTCATTTTCTCACTTCCACACTCACGCTACCCTATTGGCTCAGGATATGAGGGCCGGTCCTATAGTTCCCTGTGTCTCTGTCTCCTGAGTAGCCTTGGCCCCTGTCTCAGTAAAGTTTGCGTGAAAGAAGGAGGTGGGCTCGATGTAGCTCCTCACGCTGCTGTTGGCCCTCGGTGGTCAGCTGTCTCGCTTCATCAACAACATCCACTTCCTCTTTCAGCGTTGCACAGAAACCAAAAAGGCTTTCCTTGGCGAGTCTTTGTTTTCAGGTTACCTCAGAGCTCCTGACAAGGAGACAAGACTGTTTACTGGATGCTTTCCTGTAAGTAAAAGGATCTTGAATGAGGTTGTTTGCACTTGTGGACTGTTGTTGGTATCGTAGATGTTAGTAGGGGTTGTTTTCTTCATTTAGACCCTGTTCTTTTGCTTTTGTTGTTTAGCAGGGCCCCTTGTAAGACATCTTTTGTAACACTGATTTGTAGGTGAGCTGCTTTATAGCTGTTGCCATAAAAGATGTCTTGTGTACCTCCAGATTTGTTTGACTTCTTTTAAGAAGTCCTTGACTAAGTATTGTAGCTTTCCATTTGCTGGCAGGGTCACTGTTATTTTGTTATTTCGTGTAGGGATTTGTGCTGGACTGTTGCTGTGGAAATTTCCTCATGGGTTGTAACCTCAGACACCCATGGACTTGTCAGTCACTATGTAATGAATGCAGACTCTTTTCTGTCAAGGTACACAAATAAGTGATGTTAGTCTGATTTCAGATATTAAGGCCCATAAAAAATTAAATATTCACAAGCATAATTTTATATTATGCAAAGGTATGTTTCTGAAATTTTTTGTCTACAACCTGCCACAAGTGGACATTCTGTCTTTTTTATTATTTAATTAAAATACTGTATTAACATGTCTTACTTGTGCACTACCTTTAAACATTTTGGGGTAAGATGTTTTTTTTTAATAATGTTACAAAATATTTATATTTCAAATAAATGCTTTACTTGTCAAATAATAATAAAAGAATGCATCATGGTTTAATAAAAGAATGTTTCTTGTGCAGCAAATCAGCATATTAGAATGATTTCTGAAGGATCATGTAGCACTCAAGACTTGAGTAATGGCTGCTTAAAAATGAAGCCTTACCATCATAGGAATACATATTTAAATGTGTTACAATAGAAAACAATTATTTTAAATTATAATAATATTTCACGGTGTTTTTGTCAAATAAATGCAGCCTTGATGAGCATCGAAGAATTGAAAAATTGCATATTATTAATATTATAGTAGACCTATGGTCAGTTATTTTACATGTAATTAAATGGCCTTTTCCAAGCTGTTGTGTATTTCTTGGCTAGAATAATCTGCTAATTGAACCATTATGCTGAAAATAAAATGTCTGGTTATGTGACACTATGTGACCTAGTGATGAAAACCGGTTTGGACAGAATCTCAGTATCATATCCTCTTCCAAATCTAAAAAAGTCAGTGGAAAGTTGAAGTGGAAACACCTAAATGTTTTACATCTGTTTTATAGGATGTATTAATAATCCCAAAACATGAAGCGTTGAGTTGAATTGTTATGGCAGATCCCTGAGAGACAGTCATGGTGGAACTGGCTTCCTCTTGCAAACCGCAATGCAAAATCAATTTGTCTCTCAGATCGATAATAGAGGGATCTCAGCACCTTGAAGTCTGTTCCAGTTTTAGAGTGCGTTCTAAGCCTTTATTCCCTCCAGATTTCTCTGTCTTTCCTCTCTCCTTGTTTCTGTTTGTCTCTGTGGGGGGCATCTGAAAGGAGAACAACTCCACGTGGGCTTCTTTGAAGCTCGCTGGCTCCTCCCCAAGTTTCTTTGACGTTCAGCGGAAACGACAGTAGAGGGAGCTGGGAATTTCACGAATGCCAATCGAGTGTCTAATTAACTCATTGCCCAAAGACACAAGCTTTCGCTCCAAGTGTGAACAGGTGCCCTAGCAGACACGTGTGAGTGCGCTCAGATGTCCTTGTGTTCATACGCGTGGATGAATGCCACCTGCTGATCCATATTCAAATTCACACCAGACACCTGTTGGAAGGGTTGTGGCCGATTTAGTTGGAGTCGCATCCTTTCGTACATTCCTCCTGCCAGGCTTCAGGGCTCACAGGCACCATTTCCTCCAGACTGCTATGTTAATTAGGAAGCTTTTCCTGATTTCACCATCTCTTACAAGCTGTTTAGATGGCTGTTTGTGGGGCATTTGTTGTGGTCAAATTGTGGCAAATGAGCTGGGGTGCATATGTCAGCCACGCGCCGCCTCTGTTCTGTGCCGATGCTTTCTCGCCGTGACAAATTAGACGCCGCTCAAACGCAACGTGCGCAGACTCGGCTCCCTTAATGTGCTGAATTTGGCCTGTCTAATTGGGTTCCATATAATCCTCTATTATTTGAATCGTCCCAGTTCCTGCAGCATGTAAATCTTATGCAGGGTTTAAATCAGCTGCCAAGTAGTATTGAAGTTTAATTGAATTACTCAAAGGAGCTTGGGGCTTTTGCTTCGAGCTGCATTTCTACACAGTTGGTACGACTCCAGAATCACTCCTCTGTATGGCCTTCTGACAGCCTCATTGAAGAAAATGTGTTTGTTTTCCATTTCTTTTTCTTGTGATCAACACCAGTAATGGGCGCATTGCTGAGGGTTAGAATTTAAGCCATTTTTACGTCCACTTGATGGAGTAGAGCAGTGTTTTTCCAAACTGAGTCTAGAGTGGATATAAGTGGGTTGCACACTGAGATGTGTGAGATGACTGACTGAGCAGAAATATGAAAAATAAAAGTTCTCAACTTTTAATAAATTTGTGTGGTTGGCATATGAAATGATATGACATAGTCAGATTTATGAACAACTGACTCTCAGTCGGTTATATATATATATATATAAATATATATATATATATATATAAATATTTTCTTTTCCGGAATATTGCATTTAAACACTTCCTAAATATTAAATTAAATTTAATATGATAACATTTTGAAATTCATAATTAGTCCTATCCAATGTAATAAATAAAATGTAATATATGTATATATATATATTATTAATTAATTTTTATTTTATTAATTTTTTTTACATTAAATTATTTTCCCTAAATTTTACTTTGTAAATATTTTACAAATATTATTATATTTAATAATAAAGTTGAATCTTTTTAATAATAATATTAGTTTTTAAATACTATAATTTAGTTTTAAATAATACATATTTTTTCTCATATTTCACTATAAAACATTTTGCTGGATCTTGAGGCTATGCCTCACTAGATGGTTCTTGCGTGTAAACATCCAGGAAACCCTGGAGTCCATACCCTCAGGCTTCTTGTGGACCATACTGTGGACATCCTGGAGCTGAAAAGGTCCATTCAGTGCTGGTTCTCCCAAGGGAAGCTCTTTGACCGTGGGGGCCTGGGCCTCCAAACACAGGCTTGCTATTCTCCATCTGGCCTCTGATTGGTTTGAAGTAACTGTACTTAAAAAGCACAAGACCTAAAGACCTGACAGTTTCTCACTAGCACAGCGGTAGTAAGAACATGCAGCCATAAACACAATGTCTCTGTTTTTCAGATCCAGGACTTGGCAATCCGCTGCATCCAGAAAAACATCAAGAAGAACCGGGGTGTGAAAGGCTGGCCTTGGTGGAAGCTCTTCACCACCGTCCGTCCTCTCATCGAGGTTCAGCTTACAGAGGAACAGATCCGCGGCAAAGATGTAAGCAGCCATCATCTTTGCTAACCACTTCAAATGCTTTAAATAGGCATGTCATGTACAGGTTTTGCCTTTTGACAATAGTACAGCTGAATTTAAAGCCCATCTGTGGCTTTTAATGCCCCTCTCGGTTTCTCCGCCCCACAGGGGTCCCTCCTAAATTCAGCTGCAGCTCTGTCGCACCCGAAGCGCCTTCTCTTTGATTACTGTCTCTGCGGCTTTGCCTCAATCCGAGTGTTTGTAGAGTTGTGTGTGTGTGTGTTTGTGAGTGGGGAGAGTGGCAGGGTGTGTATGCATACATTACCTATGTAGCTGGCTGGATCAAACGCAACTCTGCTTCCCGCGGGGAGTGCATTAGCATGTCACAGAGTGTGTGCGCTTGCGCGTGTGTGTGGGTTTCGTCTGCTGGGCCACTTCCCGCTGAGTGCTTGTGTAGCCATGCAGTCAGGCATGCTCCTGCGAGAGACCGACGGGTGCTGACACTGCCTCCAAACAGCCGGCTTTTAAAAAACAAACACACAGTCACTATCTCCCTTGCACAAACAGCCTTCAGAGCTGTAACCAATTGGCTGTAGCCAGCAGTTCTCTCAAGTTAGGAAAAGAAAAGTTTAAGAAAGGACGAGGTTTGCGGTAGCAGAGTCTGAACAGGACAGACTTTCTACCTGACAGTCTGTCATTCTGTTACCATTTCTAATTTATCTCACCTGTCTATCTCTATACTCCGCTAAATATTGTGGATGTCACAGTGTCACAATGTCTGACTGTCTGTGGTCATTTCTCTTCGTATCAGCTGAATTCTTGTCATCCTATCTTTCTGGCTGTCTTATTGTTTTCATCTGATTGTCTGTCTTTAGGAGGAAATTCAGCAACTCAAGCTGAAGCTGGAAAAAGTGGAGAAGGAGAGGAATGAGTTGAGACTCAATAGTGACCGACTGGAAAGCAAGGTTAGTGCAGAAATTCGATTAACTTCACATTAAATTTAGATTGACTTCAAATTGACTTCAGATTCAATTCAAATTTCAAACTTCTGAATATTGTTGTTAATAAATAATAAACAGAGATAGGTTTAAAGAAAAAAATGTCTCTTCAAGCATAACACATCTTTACATTTATATGTCCAATATAAGGCATCCATAATAAGATTCCAATATAAAGTTATTATGACACCTATACTAGTATTACATCAAAATAATAATACAAAATCACACCCCCACACACAAAAAATCCATCATCTGTGTGTGATAATACAGATGTGAAGTGCGGCATGTGTGTGTGAGATGAGCTCATAAATTACTCTAAAGTTTGCATGGAGCACGTGTGACACATCTAGTGGACGCACACTTGTGTGTTTCAGATCGCAGAACTGTCATCAGAGCTTGCAGATGAGCGCAACACGGGCGAATCTGCCTCGCAACTTCTGGAGTCCGAGACCTCGGAGAGACTGAGGCTAGAGAAAGACATGAAGGAACTACAGGTACCACACGCACACGTCTGAACAGAAATTACGTTTTGACTTCATGGTTTTCTGAGGAAATCTCCTCATGCCTGAAATAGATATTTTCTGACAATGCACAGACAGTGGAGTTCATGCAGCAGAGTGAGAGCCGTGTACAGCTTGTGTCGTCTCATATTAAATATCAATGTGAAAGACGTAGTGTGTGTGAGCGAGAGACTGCAGGTGTTTGTCTCTGAATGCCTGGTGTGTGCATGTTTGTGTTTCCTAGACTCAAGGTTGCCTGTGTGAGCAGATGGTCTGAGTATTTCCCTGCAGAACAGAGAGTTGATGTGCTCTGCGTCTCCGTGTGTGTGTGTGTGTTTGCGTGTCAGGCCAAGTTTGACACCATGAAGAAGCAGACGGATTCTATGGAGATGGAGGTGATGGAGGCACGTCTCATACGTGCATCAGAGCTCAACGGGGAAATGGATGAGGATGACACAGGTGAGTTCGTGACGTCACTTCCTGGACCGAGCAAGTTTGGAATCGAATGTATAATGAGGTCTCAGTGAAAGGAAATTCCCTCATGATGGCTGAGCTTTCCACAGAAGCTATCAGAGCCCTCCTGAATCATTTTAGCAGAATTGAAGGGTTATCTGGGATGATTTCCATGAGTGTGGCGGCCCATGTCTCTCTGGTGAGGAGGAGAGCTTTGGGTGTGCTGAGCATTTCAGCGTGGCACCTCCAGACAAATGAGAAAATAATCTTTAGCATCAGAGCTGCTGCTCCTCATTAAGCTGTTTATATGGAAATGCCTGGGGGCGCTAAAAACAACAAACAATCTCCCCGTCTCTCTCACTCTTTTATTATTCCTTTATACTTGTATTTCTGGAACTTTCCACGCAGAGGGAAAATTTTGTGGTTCACTTTTGTGTGTGTGTGTGTGTGTTGTGTGTGTAACAGACAAAAATCCATGTATTTTGCTTTGAGAGCTGTTAGATATTTAAACTTGATCTACCTTGCATTAAAAGTAAGTTTTAAACACATCAGATCATTTTTTTGGGGGGCCGACTTAGACATTATTACCTAGTTGACTGTATCTAACAATTTTAATTCATTTATCATCAGACCATTGCTAAATTGGTCACTGCAAGCTTATAAGTAATACTTTGTTGCACATTTTGAATGCAGCCCTGTTCATGTTGATTTTGTGACCCCCCCCCCAATCGTACTGTCCCTTACTTCTTTCTCTGTCCCTCCTATTTCTTCTCCTGTTGGTGGGCACAAGTTCTCTGTGAAAGCCTGACGGTGATCATACTCAGTAGTGCTCTTCTTAGAATCACTGCTGTCATGAACAGAGCTCATTTTAATGCACGTGTCAGACTGGTGACTGCTTGTTCTCACCTCTGTGTCACACAGCTTATCTCTAAGGCTTAATGCTAATCCACGAACATTTGATTTATTCCACTTTCCAGCAATTACGTTCTCTAATGGTGACGTGGATGGGCTCCACTCAGCATGCTGTCGCTAAAGCCACCTCTCATATCTACGTTTCAGAGCATTTAATTTTCCTGCTTTGATTTATTGTGTGTATTTGCAGTTTTTCCCAGCTTGTTAGATATCGGTCATATTCGCTGAATAGGATTTTGTGTGAGCCATAATCAAAAGGATTTTGGTGAAATATCCTTGGCAGAGGTCCATACTTTAAACCTCGGCTCGATTCAGAGAATGACCGCAGACAATCTGGCCCACAGCGTTTCATCTTGAAAATCATATTGCAATTATGATGCCAAATAATATTATGTAACTGCTTTATGATAGATATCAGACATCTCAAATTGCACCACAAACTGCACTGAACCTGTTGAGTACTTGGACTATGTGCACTACTTCACTTTGAAGCACTGACATATTTATTTAATTAAATAACAGCCTTTTGCATTTGAGTAAACACACGAGTCCATCTTGCAATGAATTGTGTTTTCAGGAGGAGAATGGAGGCTCAAGTATGAGAGAGCCATCAGAGAGATCGAGTTTACCAAGAAGAGACTCCAGCAAGAGTTTGATGACAAACTGGAGGTTGAACAGCAAAACAAGAGGCAGCTGGAGAGAAAGGTAAGTGACGTGACATGTGGCCAAGTATGGTGACCCATACTCCGAATTAGTGCTCTGCATTTATACCATCCAAAGTACAAAGTTACACACTCAAATGCTAACAGCTCTGGTTATTTTGCCAGCACCCACAAGGAATGTCTAGGAATGCATAATATTGGTTCCATATCTATTATATATTGGTCATTTATTCATTTATGGAAATCAATACTGTCCTTAATTTAAATAATAGTGCATTTCTACTGACTTTATTCTACCAAACTAACCCACACATCATAAATCCTCAGACTTTACTCGTATTGTCATTGTGGTCCAACACAACAGCATGTACTGTCTCAAACTTGAATGTATTAGCTGAAACTCATACATCTAGACAAGACACACACTGGATGGGAATATCCCCTTCAATGAGAATCTGTGTGTTTAGCTGACAGACCTGCAGGCAGACAATGAAGAGGTGCAGCGCGTGGTGCAGCAGCTGAAGAAGAAATGCCAGAGACTGACAGCCGAGCTGCAGGATACCAAACTGCACCTGGAGGGGCAGCAGAGCCGCAACCACGACCTAGAGAAGAAACAGCGCAAGTGAGTCAGACCAGATAAAGATTTATTAAGGAAATTGATTATTACACCTCTTACGGAGGATTTCATAGTGTAGCAAAATATTTGGTGTTTGAATGTCTCTTTTCCGTACCCAAAGAGACATCTCATTGGCCTAAAATCCTTTTCTTTATAACTCTGTGCTATAGTGCTAGGTATCAATACAGCAGGGCTGCACAATTAATCAAAATTAAATCACAAAGGCGGTAAATCGTGATTACTGTGTTTTTGAGTAAAAGTCGCATCACTCCAAAAATATGTCATGATGAGGAAAAAAACATATAATTCGCACTGGACTATAAGTCGCATTTATTTGGACCCAAGAACCAAGAGAAAACATTACCGTCTACAGCTGCCAGAGGGCGCTCTAGGCTGCTCATTATAGGCTACAGGAGCACTGAGCAGCATAGAGCGCCCTCTCGCGGCTGAAGACGAAAATGTTTTCTCTTGGTTTATTTCTCTTGGTTCAGTTCTATCGGTTCATGTCAAATTAATTTTGATAAATAAGTTGCACCTGACTATAAGTCGCAGGACCAGCCATATCCAGCATATCTTTCAGTGAAGCACGGTTCTGTGATAAGCATTAATTCTACATCCAAAGGCCAGAGGAAACTCCAAATACACCTTGCAGAAGAAACCCAGGAAATTCCTACAGTGGTTGCTAAATAAACAGATTTAACTACCTTTATTGATTCAATGTGATTAATAAACACAAGACTATGACAATATATGGTTTATAGGAGTTCATCTTATTATAATTTTTATTATAATAAATTATATAATAATGCAATGCTAATCGACATAGTCTTTATCACTGCTTAAAATAGTATGAAATATGTTGCGTGGCTTCATTCTGTTTATGAAGTCACATCATCTCACAGAAGGATGTATTTCAAATGCACGACTGACATTATGAAGTGAGTTTGGAGTAAAAACGTTATTAAATGTGGTATTTTCACGTGCTTTCAGATGGAGCAGCATTTACAACACAAAGCCGTAGTTCACCGAGAAGTTACGCAAACAGCTTTCATAATCGCAGAACGATTTCATAATTGCATGATTAAATCGTCTGCGATTATGAACGCGATTTTGCGTAGCTTGTCAGTGAACTACGGCTCTGTGTATTAAATGCTGCTCCATCTGAACGCACTTGATGGAGATTTATTACTTATCACAGAACCGGCTTTACTGAGAAGATGCGCATGACAATCGCATTCGATTAATCGTGCATTTCGATTCTGATTCACAGACCAGTTTATACAGAACAGTTTTAACTTCTCTTTTAATTAAAAAACTTAAAACTTGAAAATCTTTATAGTTATAATTTTCCTCCTTGTTGTGAAAAAGCCTAAAGAGCAGCCCACCAGGGTCTCAGTAACGAGCATCTGAAAATTAAATCTGTAAGACTATCATTACTCCGAGCAGAAGGCCGTAAGCAGAGTGACGTGGTTAATGTGTAAAGGTGCTGCAGCTAAGCCTCTTTAGACTCTTGAGTAAACAGGCGGAGGCTGTGCCTGTCCCTGCGGAGGGGATGTGAGAAAGTCCACTCTAAATATAATGATCAGCCTGAGGCTCAGTGCAGATTTAGTCAGTAGAAGAGATGGGGAGAGGGCAAAGAGAGCGGCCCTTCATCTCTCTGTGGGGCTCAGATTAACACTAAGAGTTGCATAAGACTCATTTACGGGATCATAACAGGGCCTTGGAGAGAAGGGGGTGGAGAACGAGATAGAAAAAATAGGGAAAACAGAAAAGAACAAATTGATTTGCCCCAAAGCGTCACGACTCCCCCCTCCTCGCTCATTGTTGCCCACTTTCAAGTTAACCCAATCAGAACACTTTTCCCTAATGCCCCTCCTGACACACACGTCACACACAATTCTGTAAAGCTTAGATGAGTTTTGGATTCTCAACACTCTGCGATGCTTGGCTATTTTAGGAAAAGCAGGTATGTTATTTCGTGTTGTTGTTGTTTTGTATCATGTTTTTTGTCTTCGGTCCCACTTTATTTTGAGGTCCAGTTCTCACTATTAACAAACCATTAACTACAAAAATTTGCCTCAAGAAACTCCTTATTTTGTGCTTAATAATAGTTAGTAATATAGTAGTTAAGTTTAGAATTAGGAATTTGAATATGGCCATGCAGAATATGTGCAACCAGTTAATTGGTCACTTTTCTAAAGTGCTACTTACTTTTTTTAATATATATATTTAAGACACTTTAACCTTGTACTTTGATTTTAGTTTAGTGCTTGTGGAATCATTTGTGATGGTCTCAGCAGATCATGTGCACGATGGCAGCTCGTTCCTCTCCAGGAGCAGAGAGAGTAAAGCCTCTGGAAACATCTTTTTTGAGATTAAGCTTGTTGATGGTGTGAATGCAATGTCTGCAGGTTTGACTCTGAGCAGACTCAGAGTCAGGAGGAGGTGCAGAGAGAGAAGAGCCAGCGAGAGAAACTGAGCAGAGAGAAAGACATGCTGACCGGGGAAGTGTTCAGTCTTAGACAACAACTGGAGGTCAGCAACCTCTCTTATATCATCCTTCTTTGTTGTCTCTCACTCACAGACCTTTCCTGGCTGTGACGTATACGTGTCTGTGTGTGCCGAGTCCAGACTGAGTTGTGCTAAATGAGTTTTTCTCTGCTCTCTCAGGATAAGGATCTGGAGATATGTGCTGTCAATCTGAAGCTCGAGCAAATGGAGGCTGAGCTTCAAGATCTGAACTCACAGGAGTCAAAGGACGAGACGTCATTGGCCAAGGTTAAAAAGCAGCTTCGTGACCTTGAGGCAAAGGTCAAAGATCAAGAAGAAGAACTTGATGAGCAGGCTGGAACCATTCAGATGCTGGAGCAGGTAATCAAACACTCATACATTTTTCAATCTTGGTGGGAACTTTATACATTTTTTTTTAACTAACTTTCGCAACAATTTTGTCTAAGTAAACCTATGCACAAACACACCACACTCCAACCAGCCATACTCTCGTGACAACATGTCAATAAAATAAAGATATACATTGTATTGAGTGCATGATGTTTAATGTATTATTTCTTGGAATGATGCACTTTTCTCTACGCATGCAATTTTCATCTGCCGTGCGTAATATGCTAATTCATGTAAAATTAGCTGATGTGTCTCTGTGAAGAAACTCTCAATACCCACAGTCTGCATTCATTATAATAATAATTACAGCATTTTATTGGCCTGTGCGACAGGGATATTTTGCATATGTATACCTGTATGCACATGTCATCTATTCCAGTGGATTCCAATGCGTGCGTGCTTGCAGAAGGTGTGGATTTGTGTTCACTGAGCTGTTGGTGTTCTGACCTGCAGGCCAAGCTCCGTCTGGAGATGGAGATGGAGAGACTGAGACAGACGCATTCGAAAGAGATTGAGAGCAAAGACGACGAGGTGGAGGAGATCAGACAGTCCTGCAGCAAGAAGGTATGATACAGTCAACTAACTGTTACACAACAATAACTGATACTAATTATTACAACCTTTGGCTTGTTAGCTTCATTGTATGAAATATCCATAATTTCATTAGACATTTCAGTGGGTGAAATAAGTATTTGATCCCCTGCCAACCAGCAAGAATTTTTGCTCCCACAATTTGGTTATATGCCCATGTGGAACACCGATTAGTCGGGCCACTTTAAGTTACACCTAATGTCAGCTTGCTAGGTGTATAAGACACCTGTCCACACAGCCTGTATCTTCTATTCCAATCTCTGCTGCCACCATTGGCAAGTACAAAGAGCTGTCAAAGGATGGCAAAAACAAGATTGTAGATCTGCACAAGGCTTGAATGGGCTACAAGACCATCAGCAAGATGCTTGGTGAGAAGGAGAAGAAGACACATGTACAGGCCAGGCCAGGCCATGTACAGGTAAGTTTGCCCAAGAACATCTAAATAATTCAGAAAAGGCTTTGGAGAAAGTGCTGTGGTCAGATAAGACCAAAATTTAGCTCTTTGGCATTAACTCGACTCACTGCGTTTGGATGGAGAGAAATGCTGACTATGACCTCAAGAACACCAGCCCTAGAGTCACACAGGCTGGTGGAAACATTATGCTTTGGGGCTGTTTTTCTGCTAAGGGTACAGGAGGACTTCACCGTATTGAGGGGCAAATGGATGGGGCCATGAACTGTAAAATCTTGGACGAGAACTTCCTTCCCTCAGCCAGAACACTGAAGATGTCTTCCAGCACGACAATGACCCGAAACATACCTCCAAGGCAACACAGGAGTGGCTCAAGAAGAAGCACATTAAGGTCATGGAGTGGCCCAATTACTCAATTACTCATGTCGTTCAGAACCAGCAAGACCTTTGTTCATCCCTGGAACCCAAATTAAGATATTTTTTTATGAAATCCGAGAGCTTCCATAGTCAGCATTACAACTGACATATTCAAGAACCAGAAAGTTAGTAAGGAAATTGTTCAAATAGTCCATGTGACATCAGTGGTTCAACAGTAAATGCCTGAAAGTCCTGCACTGTAAATTAAGCCACTGTAAAATAATTAACCAAAACCTTATTATTATTATTTTCTTTTAATAACAAGTTTTGTCAAGATAAATCAATATCTCAGAAAAACATCTGTTATGTCAAAATTATGATTACAAAAAAATTACTTTACAACTGGTTTTCAGATGTTCAAGCGTGTTCAGTTTTATAACATCTTAATTGCTAATGTTCGGTTCTTATGCAGAGTTCATTTCAACTTCTGTACAACATAAATAAACAAGACATATTCGCCCATTAAGCATTGTTCAGTGCAGCTCTCGTTGCAGATAGCGCCTTTCACATTTGCGAAGTGTCTTTGCCGTGGAGGTGCAGATAAGCTGAACTCATTGAGTTTTGTCTTGATGTATAATTCATGGGGCTGCTATTTTATATTTCTTCAAGTATAGTTCACCTTTACCTCCTTTTCACTGAACTAGTCAAGCTGCCAGTACAGTGCATCCCATAATTACCCTTCTTTCTCACAACTGAGTCCCTTGATTGACACTTGAAGGTGCTCAGAAGCATCTGAAGACACTTTTAGGGAATGTGTTTATATGTCTGGATTGACTCTTCAGGGCAAACCTACTTCTCAAAGCCCTCTATGATGTTCTGTTATTGTGCTTGTGTGTGAGAAGCTCAAGCAAATGGAAGTGCAGCTGGAGGAAGAGTATGAAGAGAAGCAGAAGGTCTTGCGTGAGAGGAGAGACCTGGAAGCCAAGCTGATGAGCGCTCAAGAACAGGTACTTACTATATATACAGTACTACATCAGTGTTTGAAATATGGTTTCAAATATGGTAGATAAGTAATATTGCATAGCACTTAAGTTAATTTTCTAATTTAATTTAATTTTTATTTTAGGTATTCATTTATTTTCAACAGACTTTGTTTACAGACCTGAAATAAAATGTTTGAAGCTTTTAGTTATGTGTGTGTGTACTCCTTTTAGCCATTCAAAAGTATGTGGCCAGTATGTTTTTTTTTCTTTTATTCAACAAGAGTGCATTAAATTGATCAAAAGTGACAGTAAAGGCATTTATAATGTTATAAAAGACTGATATTTCAGAAAAATTAATGAATGATTATTTATTTATTTATTAATTACCGCTATGTAAAACTTTATATTATTAAAAGAAAAGAAAGAATTCAATTAAACATGTCATGTGACACTGAAAACTGAGTTATGGGTGCTGAAAATTCAGCTTTGTCCTCACAGGAATAAATTACATTTTAAAATTATAATAATATTTTACAATTTTGCTGTTTTTACTGTATTTTTAATTAATAAATGCAACCCTGGTTGAGCATAAGAGTCTTCTTTAAAAACCAGACAGTTACATATCTTACAAAACCCAGTTTTACAAACAGTGCTGTATATATACATTTAAAATGTAACGTCTTTCTGTAAATCACAGGTCAAAAATGCTAATGACTCATTTCACACTTTTTGGGGTAAATCCAAATCATCCTTAAACTTCAAGTTTAGGACTAGCCGAGCAAATCATGTAAATAAAGGTATTTGCTATATTTATGTAGAACCGGTATTTAAAATCTCTTTGGTGATTTCAGGTGAGCCACAGAGATGTGGAGACAGAAAAGCGTTTGAGAAAAGACCTGAAGCGCACAAAGGCCTTGCTGGCTGATGCCCAGCTCATGCTGGATCACCTGAAGAACAACGCTCCCAGCAAGAGAGAGATCGCTCAGCTCAAGAACCAGGTCTGTTTCTCAGCTCTCCTGGGCTCTGTAGTTAACACATCTTATATAACACCCTTCAAAAACATACACTTACTTATGTGTGCATGCCTTCACAGCTCGAGGAGTCGGAGTTCACTTGTGCTACTGCGGTCAAAGCCCGGAAGTCAATGGAAGTGGAGATTGAGGACCTCCATGTCCAAATGGATGACATGTCTAAATCCAAGCAGGCGGTAAGTCTGCCTGTCTTTGAGAAAGAACAAAACTGAATTGTTTTTACATCTTTTACGTTAGAGTCAGAGCAAGATCATCTCACACACACAGACAAAGTACAAAGAGGTGGGAGCCAGGATGTCATTTCAATTACTTACCACGGGGAAATGATTTCCGCCCATAATAGCACATTTCTAATTTGAACAGGATGTATCAGCGTGAAATACATTACACTTTAATAATTCTGTCATTGATTCAGTATTATTTCAGCATGGAGAAAATTGTGTAATTGTGTCCTCACTGTAGCGTATTATGAAGTGATACCAGGAGAGACGGATGCAGCCAAATTCTGCAGATGCTGTTCCCCTGACGCTGCCTCCATAATGTCTTTTTTTTTGGTCTCGTCGCCGCCTGTAATATTTGCTCAGCTCTCTGGAGCAAGAGACACTCTGACAGAAGGATGCAGTGAACATTTTAATTTTCTATCGAGCCGCAGCCACGCTCAAGCATTGTTTTAGTGCACAGTGTTTTTCTGGGTTTTGCTAAACCTGTCTCTCTTCTAAATATTGTCATATTGATTAGCAAGGCTGTGATAAATGGTCTGGTCACGATCACTGTCTGATTAGGTTCAGGTTTGTCTATCACCTCTTCCGCCAAGCGAGCTCATGGATTTCCACTAGAGGATTTGAAGGTGAAGCATAGGTTTGATACAATACACCTGCCAGATGAGTTTAAAGGTGTGAAACAGAACTGTACAGGAAATAGGGAGTATCTTTTATCAGTGCCTTGTGCTAAAACTGTATTTTCATTACTATGTAGACATACTCCTTCAAAGTGCCAGAGCATTTATATCATTTATGAATATTGAAAAATGGGTTATTGAGAAATCATCATAATATTGATGTCATAACCAAATCATATGACCACAAATATTTACACTACTGTTCAGACATTGGGGGTTGGTAAGATTTAATTATTATTATTATTATTTGATTGAAAAAAAGAAAAAAGAAATCTCTTATGCTTACCAATATTGCATTTATTTGATTAAAACAGTGATATTGTAGAATATATTTGCAGTTTAAAACAGCTCTTTTCTATTTGAATATAAAATAAAATCTAATTTATGCTGTTTTATACTGTTCAGAAGTTTGGGATAAGTCAGATTTTGGTTTTGAAATCTAATGCTTACCAAGGCTGTAGTTATTTGAACAAAATTACAGTAGAAACAGTGTCAAATGTTTTTACAATTTAAATCAATGTTGAAAATAGTTGTGCCGCTTAATATATTTGCAGTAACCATGATACATTTGATTACACTTTCTTGAATGTGTAGTTCAAAAGACCATCATTTATTTTGTAATATTATAATATGTATTATAATTTATTTACGGTCACTTCTAGTCAATTGAATGCGTGCTTGCTGCATAAAATTATTAATTAAATAAATCTTACTGATCCCAAACTGTTGAAGAGAATTTTCACATTTAGTTGGATTAACCAAGTCATTTAGGTCTCTTCAAATACAGGAGGAGTGAAAATGGTGAGATTTCGGAGTAATCAGGGTAACAAGTAAAATGCTTAAAACAAAATTGTGTAGATTATAAAATGTTTATTTTATTTTAATTTATTTGTATTGATTTATGAAAGAGGGAATGAGTAAAAGAAAACGCAAGCTGTCTTCATGAGGATGTTTTTTTACCAAATAATGTCACTTCCTGCTTTTATGCTGACTAATTCATAAGTAATGTGTGATGTGTCTACACTTTTTGCTTTTACTAATACATTTGAAAGTTACTCCTCAGAGATGAGCTGGCTGTATTAAGGTAATTATTATTAAATGGAATTAGACCTCTGATACTGTTTAACAGAGCAGGTAGGGAAGTGTTCATCTCTAATTTGGCAGAAGGTGCTGTGTTCTTAGGGATTTATACAATTCAAGCAGCTTCTGTTTAGTGACGGGGTGACAGGAAAATGATCTCTTTAAGGAATTAAAAGGAGCTGGGCTTCCAGTTTGAAAATAAAGTCAGAGAGGTCAGCTGCGTGTGTTCCTGACCTGCAGAGGTTTGAGTCTTACTGTGTTAAGTCCGTTGTTTATTTGCTGCTGCCAGAATGCTGAGCATCTCAGTCAGAGTGGTTGTTTTCTATTACTCAGACATTTTTTAATTTCAGATTGCAGTCATATTTGTGTTGGTCTTACGCTTTTGTTTGATTGTCATGCAGCTTGAAGAGCAGCTGAGTCGTTTGCAGAGGGAGAAGAATGACCTGCAGTCTCGCATGGAGGAGGATCAGGAGGACTTGAACGAACTCATGAAGAAACACAAAGCCGCCGTTGCCCAGGTAACTCTGTCAGATCTCTATACAGACCTCTGTCATCATCATGTTCATTTATGTGAACATACACAAATTTAACCTGTTCCAGCATTCACAGCAAGCAAAAAGCTAAATGCTATTGCATAGCAAGAGTGGTGTGAAACGAGCCTAAAAAGCATTTTTATTCACAGTGGTGTTGTCCTTTTTGATTATATCTTTTGCCACTGCGCATATTGCATGCTTCATCATTTCAGCATATTTGACATTTTCCAGTATGATTCATAGCTGTTTCTCGGCAACATGCTTCCATCATGCAAATCAAATCGACAGCATCATTTAGAATGTGCAGATAGAGCTCTTTTTGATTGGCTGCTCATGCCAGTGTGAAGGTGTCACTGCAGCGATTGTCGTGTATTTGAGCGCGTGGGTTAATTGTCATTAAGATTGTTTTAAACACAGCATCCTGCTATGGCAGCGATGTGTAGAGATGATTGATGCATCTCCACAGACCCTAAGTAAACAGATCCTTTCCAATGGAACAGCCCTATTCCCCTTGGTTTACTTCAACAGCTCTATGGTTCATTAATGTGAGCACTGCACAGATTTTGAAAAAGTCACAATCATACTTGAGGCATTCAAACTCTCTCACTATCTCCACTCCATTTCACTCATGCTTCTGTTAACATGCCATTTATTGCTGCCATTTTTATGTGAAATGTCATTACAGACCATAAGATTGCATGTCTGTCAGTTGCTAAATAGTTTGCAATGTACTGTAAGATGTATCACCAAAATAACATGATCATAGTGAATACTGCCCATTTCTTTTGTATGTTCTCTAAATGCTGTTTTTTAATGCTATACTAGACAGATATGCTTGAGAAAATTAAGTTCCCCTTTTATAAACAATGCAAAATTCATCATAATGACTAATGGATATGTTTCATTTTGATATTTCACACATACAGAAAAATGTGCACACTTAAAGCTATCATGTATATAGCATAACAAATGACTTTCAGATCTCTTCAAGTGGATACATATTAAGGAATTGTACATTCAGGTTGTACTGTGCTGTGTAAAAGACTCTGTGGTGTGTTCTTGTGTAGTCCACACAGAATCTGGCCCAGATCAGTGACCTACAGGCCCAGCTGGAGGAGGCCATGAAGGAGAAACAGGACGTCCAGGAGAAGGTGAATTCACTTTGGCATCCTTACAGAAATGCAAGTCAACACTGTAACTTGTATTCTCAGAGCACAGCCTAAGTGGACTCAATTAGAATTCAGCTTCTGTTATGTTTTATTTCTATCGAAGGTGAGCTTAGGTCTTTCGACTCTTTAATGATAGGATCAAACTTTGCCCCTTTTAACCACTGACTCTTTAATGATAGCATCAGACTCCACTTTCTCAGGTTTTGAATCTTTAATTACATGATCAGACTCCGCCCCCTCAGCATTTTACTTTTTAAAGGAGAATCAGAACTTGATTCTTTTTAATGATAGAATTTGACATGTAACCCTCTCAAACCATTAGGTGTGTTCGGCTTGAAGTGACAACAAAATATTGCGAAATGCCGCGAAAATTGTTTTTGAAACATTCTCACGGTACTTTATTATCACATACTGATCAGTCTACACAGCGCCTTTAATTATCTTTAATTATATCTTACAACTTTAATTATATTAACACTCTCCACTCTCCACCCCTCAGCTTTTGAATATTTAATGATAGGCTCAGACTCCGCCTCTCTAAGAATTGAACTCTCTGCACTCTCTACAGTCTCTTTGCCAATTTATTGTCCCATACTGTAGGGAACAGTTGGATTCCCCCAAATTTGAGTAATTTGAGTAATTTGCTCAACAACTCTATCTGGCCATAAGTGTATTCAGAACAAAATGTAATGGGGCTGAACTGGGTTTGACTTATCACTCAATGTAAAGCAGCAGAGCTGGTTTAAAGGCTGATAAACTAGGCAGGCCTCTTTAAAGGCACCCCGTGGTGGTGAGGGCTTTGTCTCTTTGAGTCGCTGCTCAGCAGATAATGGTTATATTCAGTATTTCCGTGAAATACAGATTGCTGTTCTTGCTCAGTGTATTTGTGTGAACTCTCACTATGCATGTGTGTGTTTGGCAGCTCACAGCCCTGCAGAGTCAGCTAGAGTTCCAACAGCAGTCCATGGTGGACAAGTCTCTGGTCAGCCGGCAGGAGGCCAAGATCCGTGAGCTGGAGACCAAGATGGAGTTTGAGAAGACACAGGTCAAACGCTTGGAGGTTAGTGGGCAGGATGCATGTGCTCATGTGGGCTGAGCAGGGGGCTGCTGGATGTGTCAAAAGGTCAGTGCGCGGGCACTTATGTGTTAGATAAGTGAGAAATAAATCTACACACTCACCGAGACTTCCCCATTGGCCTAATGCTCTATAGACCTTTAACCCTTGTACTAGAAGTGTCTTAAAATACAAAACGTGTATTGTTTCCATCCCCCCTCTGTGTTTTTCAAATCAACAGTGTCAGTCCCCTTTTAGAGAGGAAATGTACATTTCATTTCATGGCAGATATTTTATGTTGCTGGAGGCAGAGGGTCATCTGTTTTTGCAGTGCAACTAGTGTATTTACTGTGTTTCCTCTAATGCACTTTATTTCAGCGTTTTGTTTTGTTTGATTTGATGTGTTTTTTTACTCCTTAAGTCACATTTTCCAAGAGCCAGTCCTCTTCGCCATTCATCTCTGTTGGGTGCTCCTGTTCACCTGCAGAATTACAATTGGCACTCTGCACAAATTACAAACATATACTGCGCCCACAGCAAAATCTGTGATTTAAAAGCAATATTACTGATTTGTTGGCCGTATAGCTCAGTTAAGGATAGGGCAGTGTTATCTCTAAAGGCAGCTTGTTTAAACCATGCCCATCCGAAGCTGTAAAGAATATCTATTTTCCTAATCTGCAGATACTTTTGAGTTTCGATGCCAGTACAGCCCACCATTGGTGTGAAATATCACAGAAAAGTGGCTTTGGAAGTGATTTGGAGTTTCATACCATATGGATAGCTTGACAATCTTGTATATTTCAGTGCTAGACTTGTAGGATTCTGTAAGCAACCATAGTGTGTCCAGAAACTCTTAAGCGATGGTGCATGATATTGCTGCATATATGTGTTAAATAAGTGATTGTGTCTTCTTCAGAGTCTTGTAGCGAGGCTGAAAGAGAATCTCGAGAAGTTGACTGAGGAACGAGACCAACGCAGTGCCAGCGAGAACCGGGAGAAAGAACAGAACAAGCGTCTCCTGAGGCAGATTCGAGACATCAAGGAGGAGATGGTCGAGCTGGCCAAGAAGGAAGCGGAAGCCAGCCGCAAGAAACACGAGCTGGTGAGAAGCCTGTTCTGCTTCACTGACATTCTCATTCTGAAGTGTCTTCAAGGCATAGTGCACCCAAAAATTTAAGTTCTGTCATCATTTACTCACCCTCATGTCATTCCAAACCGGTTTGACTTCTTCCTTCTTCTGCAGAACATAAAAAAAATATTTTGAGGAATGTTGTATGGTCAAAAAACACTGAGACTTTTCTCAGAGTGTATTCTTTTATATTCCACAAAGAAAGGCATACAGTTTTGGAATTACACGAGGTAGATAAATGATGACAGAATTTTCATTTTTTGAGTGAACTATCCCTAAGCATGTGATGAAAGCAGAAATGATACATACACCCAATATGGACCCTCTAGTTAACAAGTATGATTAAACCTCATAATTCATACAGTGACATTTAAAATACGGGGTGTAACATTTTGGCAAAAGTTTGAACAGGGCTCTTCTTTCTACCAGCATGACATCAGGTCAATAAAGACATAAATCATATCTTGATTTACTAAGGATGGACTAATATTACAATTATGGCTAATATAGTCTAGCTATTAATTAACTACTAATTTCCAGGTGTTGGCCAATAACCAATAAATAGCTAATCCAATTTTTTTTTTCTATTACATTTTGTTTATTTTTATTAGATTGTATTGTAATATTTCTATTTAGTTTTAGTATTAGTAATTTCATTTGTAAAACTTATTTTACTTTATTTTTTGAGCTTTTTTTCCCCTCTATTTATTTATTTTCTGCTTTTTGGTATTTTAAAATTCAGTTAACGTAACAACACTCATGTACATTGAGAAAAATAATATAATATTCATTTTGAGATTCCTAAAAATTTACACTCAAAGCATTTTTTAATTCTTACAGTTTCCAATATTACATATAAGTGAATGTTTCATGACTGAAGCAAAGGTAATCTAAATGCAAAAATAGGCAGAAACACGTGTCTCCTTAGTTAGACTGAACTGTATCCCTGTCTCTTTAGGAAATAGATATTGAGAGTTTGGAAGCAGCAAACCAGAGTCTCCAAGCGGATCTCAAGCTGGCCTTCAAGAGAATCGGAGACCTCCAGGCTGCTATTGAGGATGAGATGGAGAGTGATGACAACGAGGATCTCATCAACAGGTAACACTTGCTACTTTGAGGACTCTTTTCTTTTGTATACCTTAGGAGAACTTCTCTGTGTGTTTAAGTGGGTAAAATAACCAATAGAAAAAGAGAGAGAGAAGATACTATGAACTGGATGAATGCACTATTCACTGATCTTTTGGAGATTGCAATCAGCGAGCCAGTCTCAGTCATCTCTTATTCACACTCTCTTAAATATTTATGCTTCGACAACTGCCGCACATAATTTGGAGCTCCTTTTTTATGTACTTGGCCTCATCTGTCAGAGGAAGTCATCTCCGTTCAGCCTCATTCCGTGCCGCTCCGCTTCTCCCAGTGACTTGAACCTTACTGCACAGAGCAGAGTTTATTTGCTTGTTTATGTGCCTAGAAGAATTCCAGTCATCCAAATAACAGTAAATGGTGCCACCCTCACACTTCATAAGGGTTACGCAGAGCAAAAGTAAAAAATTCTGGGTAAACATCTTGAGAAATATGTATCGCTAGAAATCAGACATGATGCATATTCAATCACAAGCTGTTTTTAAGACCATGGGCCCTATCTTGCACCCAGCGCAATTGACTTTGTACACCGACGCATGTGTCATTCCTATTTTGCACCTGCGCAAAGCGCGCTTTTCCCTCCACAGAAGCACGTCGCTAAACTAGTGAATGAACTTGCGCTCCCTGGGCGGTTCAGCGCAAAAAAGGAGGCGTGTTCCGGCGCAAACAATCCCTGGTGCTATTTTGCTGTTCCATTAAACAATTGCGCCACTGACCAGAAAAAACCTAGTCTAAAGTCAGTGGCGCGTTGCGCGTTGTTCATTATGCTATTTTAAGGGCGCATGCTTGACCATAATGTATTGCGTGCACAACGCGCATACACTTTGCTCATGTAATCTAAACAGATGCAACAGTTATTTTTGCAAATCATAAATTGTTACACTAAAAAAATATTAACACATGAGATGACGGAAATCATTGTGGTGTGCCACGAAGATGTGAACAAAATAGGCATAAATCTAGCTTACAAATTATTCAGGCTAATTGTAGTAATTAAGGATCAGACCTGTTTGAGGTCATATATGTATATAAGGACATCTGACAAATTGGTTTGTCCGTCAAGAACCAGGAAAAAAAAAATCGATGAAACATTTGTGGCTATTTCCTCCCACGCCTGTTTAACCGACGCTATTTTGGGTGGGTTTCTCCCATCCCCATACAACACAACTTCTCTGTCTTTCACTGCTCTTACAAGAACATCAGTCTCCTCGGCTGTGAACCGCTCCTGGCGTGCGCCTGGTAAATACGCCATAATAATAGCAATCCATAATGGAACTTGCGCACCTGCTTTTAAAGGGAATGTTGGATGACGCTCTGATTGGTTTATTTCACGTTACGCCCAAACCACACCTATGAATAATGAAGCTACTTCAGACCAACCCATTTTAGATTTGCGCCGGGCGCAAGAGCCATTTATCCCGCCGGGAAAATAGCAACAGCGCCGAGACCCGCCCACAAAGTTACTTGCGCTTCGCGCTTTGACACTTGCGTTTCAGATCGTTAAAATAGGGCCCCATGACTTACTGTTTTTAGTTTTCTTACAGCCATTGTTCTTTTCTCCTCCATTTGTAATTCACTTATTTCTTCTTCTTGTTTTTTTCTTTGTGTCTCATTTCCCTCCCTCCTCCAGTTTACAAGACATGGTGACTAAGTATCAGAAACGAAAGAACAAGATGTGAGGAGTTAAAGTTTGAACTTACGCTAACATATTTTGATTCTCCTTTGCCCTCAAAGGAAGATGATGCAGTATACATGCAATAATTTTCGAGAAATGAAATACAGAATATGGAATATTCTGTATTGTAAATCTCGACTTCAGCTCACGGAAAGAAAAGTAGCATCATGTCGACACTGCATCACACTTCCGGGCATGACAACTAACATCACAAATATGGTTTTCTCCTTTTTATGCACAATGCCTCATACATAATGTATGCATACTACAAACTGCATGCTTTTTTTAAGCCAAGCATGGTCCCTACTTGGTTACCCTCCCCAGAGGCGATTCCCTTACCCTAAACCCCTTATTTGAAATGTTGAACTTTTGGATACCTCATGCTTCACCAGTGGGACTGGCTTCCAGTGACGGGTAAGAACCATTTGGATTGCAGGCCTGATGTAGGTACATGCCCGCAGGGTCCAGACCATGGTCCGTCCCCTGGCTGTCTAACTCAAGGGCCAGAAGGATCCACATGCAGACTTGTTGGACGCTGCAGGGCCTTGTACGAACATCTGCAAGCTTATGCTCTGCCATCCCTCCTTCTTGGCCTTCCTTTACCTCTCTTTCTCTCTCTCACTCCCTTGAATTATTCACACTTCTGTTCTTGGGACTTAGCAGCCTCTTAAGGCAGGAAAGGAAGGCGTGTTCCTCATCAATCTTTCAACCATGAGGGTAAATAATGAATAACCCTCAAATGTCCTACAAAAAGCCCCCCAACTCATCTGGCAACGGCCTACAACAGAGTACCAGCTCTTGGCTTTAAGCCATTTCGTTCCCCTGTCAATAGCCCTTGGTCTGCACTGTTTGCCACTTAGAGCGTTTTCCAGTTTTAAAAACCCTTAAGCTCTAAGCACCACTTATTACATCATGTGAGAAAGTATTAAAAGCTAATGGCCGGTCTGTGCATTACTGATCAGGTTTAGATGGATGTGCCATTCCAGAAATGTTTGTTTGAGTTCATGCAGGGATGTTGACCCTTCTGGCCTGCTCATTTAATTGGGGAGTTCATGTTGCATTATTGTAACTGAGACCGGCTACAAGAGGTTTGTTAGTTAAATACAAACCTTAGTGCAGAACATTAGTAGGGAACTGATTATTCAGATTTTCCCAAAGCATATGAAAGAATAGACAGGGCAGAACAAATGACAAATGAGCAGAACAGATCATTTGAAATGTGCTATAATTAGGAGCGTTGTTCCACGGCCCAGTTCATGAGCCTATATTTGAAGCTAAAACATAATTTAAACATTTTGTTTATAATATGTCATGATTGATTTTAAATATTTATGAAGATTTTCTGGTTAATCATTGACGGGAGAGTTCAGTGTCTTAGTGACTAACTGTAAGTGCCACTGAACATAAATGGATTATAAAACATTCACACTATAATGTACAGAGTAAATGCACCTCCTTCCTTTCTGAATTAGTTTTTAGTGTATCTGTATTGTTTTAGTGTTATATATATATATCTCTATAGAGAGAGAGAGAGAGAGAGAGAGAGAGAGAGAGAGAGAGAGAGAGAGATACTATTGAAGTTTTTATTCATATTTTTAATTAGCTTATATTTTAATATTTTTTGAAAGAAAATGTTATTCACATCAATTGTTAATATATAACAAATAATATGCAGCTCTCAATTTAAAAATGAAATCATTAAGTGATTTATTATTGAAATAAATTGCAGTTAGAATTGTTTCAGGTATTGGTAATTTTGCATTAGTATGTTCAAAAATGACACAAAAGCATCATAAAAGTATAGTAAAATAGTAGTAGCCAATGTTGTCCATTTCATCAGAAGACTTTATACCCAAGTCATATTTTTGTAACATTTATTGTTCTTTTTTTTGCCATTCTTCAGTTTAACAGCCCCAGTTCCCATTCATTTTCATTGGATTGAAGAGTGTAGTTGTGAAAAATGTAACTATTTGAATTTCACAGAAGATAGTCATGCTGGTTTGGAATGAAATGAGAGTAAATAACCATAACATTCATTCATTTTTAATAACTATTTATTTTTTCGGATTAAGGCAGATGTTTGACATGTTTTAAGTTCATATACAGTTGGTAAAGAAATAGTCAAGAGACAATGCCAATAAACTGTTGCACAATATAAAAATCCAAATCCTCCTCATTTAAGGGTCAGGGCCGAAGAGCGAGTGGGGATAGAGAGAGAAACAGAGACTGGGGAAAAAATAAAGGGGTTGAGAGAGTTCTGTAGGTGCTAATGATAAATGTAATAGCCTGTAACAGAGATGTACAACCAATGGAGGCACGTTGTCACAGACAATTAATGTCTCTCCTCTCTCACTGTGTTGTTTGTTTGTTCCCCTGGGCTTAGGTGCAGCTTAACTAATGGTATATGGTCAAGGACATAAATTGTGTGTGACATTTTGTATTAGCGCTTTATTACAAAGACCCTGCTGTTCCACTGTTTAGCGATGGGCTGGCTAGCAGAGCTCAAGGCTTATTCACACAACGTTCTCAACTCAGTTTACCTCCAGGGCACTAGGGGCTTACACAAGAGCCAAAAGGGCTCTTGAAGAAATACACACTCTGGCACTCGTCAGTTTCCTGCCTGTATCGGCAGAGCGCTACGCATTTGACAACAGCTTCTTTTGTCCTTAGTGTAGTCGCTTGAGTGTATCAGATCTACTAATTTAGACCCTCTCCAACACCCATACTGTGAGTGTACAGTTAGTGTTTAGTGCCATCTGTGCTATCTCGTGGGTCCATGCATATATAATATTCTCATATGCATAATACCACAAACGGAGAGCTAAGCAGCCTGGAACCCTAATGTCAGAGAAAAGCAGCTGCTGCTTCAGAGTTAACCTTCTCTCTACGCCTCCATTAATGAGCTACTGTATGTCGTATAGTTTCATTTGGAGATATTTGACTGCTACGGTGCTGGAGGACAGTTACAATGATTATTAAAATGTAAAATAGAAACAAAATTGTGGAGAAAAAAAAGGCCCGGTTCATAATCTCCCATCACAAAATCTTTAAAGGTATCCTGTTTGTGCATATATGGAGACATTTTAGCACTCTAGGTCCTTGAAGGGCAATTCATAGTTATTCAGTGCGGTGTGCGATAAGTGGAGGATAAGACTAATCTAAAGAGGCAGAGAAGCATTGACTTGCAAATACAGGCAAACATAAATCCAATGGTTTTATCTGGTCCAGAGAAATGAGCAAACAGGACTGGGATGCACAGCGCTGCTTTCCGTACAAGGTGTTAATGCATCTGCTCCCAGGGACATTCAGGCAGTGTTTACTTGTTCTTATTGACAGCGCAACACTTCCCCACAAAACCTATTTGTATCCAGAGATGCATGGTATTGCTAGCATGGTGAGTCAAGTTAATTGCAGTCCCAAAACTACTTGTTCTTTCATACCATCCTTTAACATAGTAGTCCAAGTCTAATTATTAAGGAGGATCTTTCTCAAGCCTAGTACTTCCTGTAATTCCTAATTCAGTTTTTATTCAATGTCAATTTCAAATGTATTCTAGAACACGGTTTAAAACTACTTCGAGTTGACCAAAGTGCTTTACAATCATGCGCTTCAACTATACAGTACATCACAATATATATAAGAAATAAAATCAGCTTTTCAGCTGTTTGAATGGCTAGTTAGCAGCCTTTTTTAATTTTTTTTTATAGGAGCATGTTAATGATCCCTTAAAATGCTGGCAGCCAGCTCGATTTTGGAACAGAGCTATTGTCTGCTAAGCTACAGTCTGCATGGTTTTTCTCTTTTCAATGCTGTCCTTTCTTCTGGTTTGGCTTGGAGTTGTACTGACCTCACCCTTTTTGGATGCTTCACACATTAAACAAAGCCAGCTAGCTGCAGGATACTGTTGTTGGACTAGGAGTCTGACTTACTAATACAGAGGCCTTTTCCAGGTTTCTAGAGATTGAGCGCATGTATCCATACTGTTGTGCCTCCACCATAAATCCCTGTGTTCCACCTACTAACAATATTTATGTACAAATTCTGCTTGTTAATTTTGTTGGCATTCCCTCTCTTCCCCCTTCACAGTGATGGTGCCTCTGATACTGACTCTGAGGTGGAGGACCGCGTTGATGGGGTGAAGTCATGGCTGTCCAAAAACAAGGGCTCTGCCAAGAACCTGTCAGATGATGGTAGTCTGAAGAGCTCAAGGTCAGTCCTGCAATGTCATTTTCTAACAGAATGGTTTAACCTGAACCCAGTGCAGCAAGAAAGAAAAAGGTGTTTGGAAAAGCTAATTAGCAAGCGCTAAGGGATTTTTCTGTTGATATTGTCTAGCTTATTCTCCCCATTGTCAGCAGTTTGATAACAGAGGCCTGTATAAAAGGGAACAGCTTCACAGGCAGATTAATGGATATGCCCACTGGCCAGTTGGCATGCCTACCTGTGCCTTTCTGCTGAAGATGAATAGGTCTTCCCACCGGCGGACACTTTCGATTCTTTCCTGTTTTTTTTTTTTTTTTTTTTTTTAACCAGAAGATTTAAGTTTGGCTCTTGAGGTTCTTGCACCTTTTTAAAACCTTGAACTTTTGAAGCAATCATTTTGATTATTTTAATAATATCTTTGAGGTGCCGTCTTATGGGAAGTTGGCTCCAGATTACGGTCTGTGATTTTTTTTTAATTAACATTTTCTAGCGTAAATCATCCTGTAAAGAAATCGTGGTCAGTAACCCATTTTTATGCAATTACCTGTAAGATTTCTACCGAAAAGGATCTTTATGTCGATATTTATTCCTGAGTTTATGGATTAACTATTGATTTTGAATCACAGAAGCTGGAGCCTGCCTTCTATTCCCTGCTGTCACATCAAACTTTCATCTATATTCTGCCCTGTCTGCTTGGATAAACCTCTACTGTTATTCTCTCTTTGGGTGTCAGTCATCTTTTAAGTTTAAGTTTTCTCATTCTCATATTTCCATCTCTCTCCTCTCCTCCCTCTGTCTGTTTGTCTTTCTACTCTGTGCACACCTCGTCTGCCCCTCCTTCGTCTAGATTTGCTGTAAATGTTGACGGAAAGGAGGGAAAAGAGTGGGAAGAGGGTAAAGAATGGAAAGGCAGTGGCAAAAGTAAAGAGTTAGAATCCAGCAGGCCTGTGTCTGTCATGAGTTCCCTCAGCTACAGGAAACGCTCCAACATGAAGGACTCCATTGGAGGTAAGGGAGACGAGAGTTCACTCCTCAACACCCTCAAAGCACAATCTGATTCCCAGGACCTCTCCTCCTTCCGCAAAAACAAAGTCAAGCAGGATGCTGAGGAGGAATCTTCTTCTGTCAACTCCTGGAGGAAGGCAGGAGATGATCTTGATGATCGGGGTTCTGTCATCTCTCAGGCCTACTCGGAAGCTGCCAGTCGAGCGAGGAAGGGTATGGACAGCCGCTGGTCGGAGTTCGATAAGGAGTCCATTGTGTCCTCTGTAACTCCGAGCCGGGTTTCCACCCACCGTACTGCGATGGACCTAGATGACGATGCCATTTCCAGCGTGAGTCGCATGAGTTTAGTAAGCCGGCACCGGAGCATGCCTCGTCTTGATGATCGGCAGAGTGAATACGGTTCAGCCATCAGCCCCAGCCTGAGCCACCGCAGCCCAGGCAGTGTGAGCCGCGCCGACTCCCGCATGTCACTGGCTCGCAGCTGTCGCCTCAGTGAATTTGATGAAGATGATGATAGCCAAAGCACAGCATTCAGCGAGGCTCGCTCCAGCGCTTACAGCCCTCACTCTACCTCTGGCCGAAGCTTCTCCATGCCTCCACAAGCCCGGACCACTGACTCCAGCCCGCCTGATGTCTCGGACGTCAAGCCGGTCAGTCACCGCAACTACCTGGACCCTGACCTGGAGGCTGCCATTAATGAAGTGTTAAGCTTCAAGCCTATCAAGTTCAAGCGCACCAGCTTGGAAGACTCTGAAGTAGAGAAAGATAAACCTGGTGAGGAGGAGGATGACCGGAAGAGTGCCAGCAGTTCCAGGACTGGCAGAGACAGTGGGCGCTCCTCCAGTTTGCGCCGCTCTGCTTCAGCCGTGGACTTTATGCGTTCCAGCAGTAGCCTTAGCACACGCAGCAGCCGCAGCAAAAAGGGCAAGAGCAAGAGCAAGAAGAAGAATAAGAGAAGCCACAGCTCGGAATCAGACAGCTCCGATGATGACCGCAAGAAGAGGAGCTCCAAGAAGAAGAGCAAGAAGTCCAAGAAGAAGTCCAAAAAAGAGTCTTCATCTTCCTCCTCATCCTCAGAGTCTGAGTCTAGCACAGAGTCGGACACCAGTTCAGGAGTGTCCACTGTTTCTTACAGAAGCTCTAGCAGTATCAAGAAGGCCCCTGGCAGACAGGCATCGGGCTCTGAAGGAGAGCTGGAGCCTGAAGGCCCCTCTCAAGGATCTCCTCCACTGTCCAAGAAAGAGGAGAAGAAGAGGAAGAAGAAAGTGGATAATCTTATGATGAAGTACCTGTACAGGCCTGACAGTGACTAAAGATGGCAGTAGGTGATACCTGGTGTGGAGTGAAGGAATGCAACAAGCATGGTGTTAAACTAATACTCAAGTACCTCAGTAGCGTCTGACAGCATTCATTGCAGTTTACCATAACTTTACTCTCCATTTGACTTTACTCTGTGTTCATTGCTCTTTTTTTTTTTTTTCAGCAATTTTTGGAGTTCTATATCAGTAGCTCTCAACCTTTTTGACTTGAAGGCCCTTCTGTCTAAGCTGATATGTAGCTCTGGCACTTCACATGTCAGTTCAATGTTATAAATCTTTTATCATTTGAATTAAGTCTCCTGGTTGAGAACCACTGTTCTATATCATTGACTGAAAAGATTTTGCGATGTATAACCACAAGATAACAGGGCTGTCACTAAATCAGTTTGAAATTTGTCCTCTGGTCTCGGACATGATTAAACAGAAAATCGATCAGAAATGCTTGCCAGCAATTAACCGGAAGTTTGTATTATTATGACAAAGGGAAGATTAGCTCAGTGACATGAAAATTTATCACAGACTTTTTGAAGAGGGTGAGGTATTTATGCTTTCTCTACATCGGTCTATTCGTTTTCGTATAATTAGAGGACACAGTTCATTTATATGTTAATTCACTGATAAGATTATGAGTAGACATCAAGAATATTACAAGTTGTTTAATATGGAAAATAGATTTTTATAGCAGGAGATTTTTAATATACATAATTTTATTTGTATTAAACTTTTAGATATTCAGATAAAATAGTATAGAATTTTTACATGTATCCGTAATCAGCCATAGCGCACAAAATAATGAACTTACGATTACAATCGTATCATTTTTTGCTGTTTGCTTGTACAACTTCACTAACAATTATCCACTAAGATCATGTTTCAGAGCACTACACATGGTGTGATTTGCATGTGATTTGTGTGGCTCATTCTGCACCTCTAATGCTTCACCAAAGATGATACTGAGTTATAGGGCCTTTTAAATATCCTTAACCTACAATCTGAATTTTGATAACCCAACATTGCTTCAGAGATTATCCTCTTTGGTCTCTCTTTCAACATGCTGATCCTAATCAAAGCTTCTCTGTCTCCCCACCTCTAGCCCACCCTCAGGTCGCAGACGCTTCTGCCTTGACAGATCTGACGAGGAAGAGGAAGAAGAAAAAGAGGAAGGCCGAAGCACCTACCTCTCCCTCAACAAACGCAGCAGCTACCTGAATAACAGCGATGGCGAGACCACCGCATAGCTGCCCCCGCGCACACATTCACAAGCTTAAGAGTTTAATCAGTGTCTTCCTTCAACTCTGATCCAGATGAGAGGATTTCAGCAGAAGTGGAGCATGATGGGACGCACTCTGACAAAGACATACCCCTCGTTTCTTTTGACTTGTTATTAGTATTATTATTTCACATGTGCTTTGTGTTTCGAGCTTTAAAGGGTTTGTACAGCATCATGAGTCACACCACTGTTGACTCTTTCCTCTTTGTGTGCTTTTACTTCTGACGTTCTTTCTCTTTCTTTCTAAAGAAGCAGCGACTTTACCAAACGCTGTGCTTGCATTCCTACTCCGGTCAGATTCAGTAATGGATATTGCTTGGGGCAACGCGCTGCAGCCTCTTGCATGGTCAGGCCTGAGCCAAAGATACATGGCATTGTGGAAACGTGAAATCTCTGGATCTTTCTGTTGTGTTAGATTTAAAAGAAAAGAAGCCAAGAGAAAAAGGCAATGAAAATATTATATTACCAAAAAAAAACAAAAAACGTTGTTTTAGGTATGCGAGCTAATTTTTATTTTATTTTTTTCTTGACTTGAGATGAGGTGGGGCTGATTTAAGGTCTCCACGACTGTTGTTTTCACAGACCTGCTTGTATCGTTCTCTCTCCACCTCTTCGCTTTCATACAGTGAAGGAGTCATGTTTTTTGCTCGGGTAAGTGAGAGAGAGCCCATTTCTCCTCTCGGTCTTCACTTTGCTTTGATGATTTGAGTGGAGAGGAAAAAAGGCGATCAGGTCAATGATACGAGAAGAGGGCAGCGTTTTGGGCAGATCAGGTCTGGACTCTAAAAGCTTTTTTCCCCCTCCATAATATGCCTGTCTTGTTCTGTTTTGACTGAATTGACCATAGTACGTGTTTGCTCATAGTGGACATTGTATGGCTCAACGGTTTATTCCCACACTTTCTTGTTGTGGTTGTTATTGTTCTCAGGCTTTTTTTATCATAGATGTCCGGCTTTCCCAAGGGAATGCCCATGATCCTGGATATATGGGGCATTGGGGTAATTTATCATCCAGCTCTACCGATACTGGATAAACCGCTTCAAAGTTGCTTTTTTTTCGCTGATGTGATGCAACCAGAAACAGATGGAGATGGAGATGTTTGACAGAACTGATACTGTGAAATCCCAGCTTCCCTGCTGCATGTCATCACATTGGATTCATCCATTTTTTTTGGGGCCTTACCTAATGACTTTGAGACTCACTTGAACTCGTATGGACACACACCCCTCAGATTTCCATTGTTGCCTTCTGTTTTGTTGTTCTGCTTTCGTTGTAGTATTTATGATGAAGCTGGCAGAATATAAAGCAACAGCATATAATGGCAACGAAAGGATGTCATTCTCTTCGATTTTTAAAGGGAGACCACGTGTGTATTTAACATGGTTTTAGAGACCCTCTGCAAGGGTCATCCACTTTATCCTCTTTTCTATGCAGCCAATATTGATTTTAATATGAAAAATGAGCTTTTTATGATGTTTCTGGCAAATTAAAACGTGGCTACAAGATGCATAACATTTGCTGGCTGTACACATTAATATAAAAATTATAAATATCTGTATGATTCATTCTAGCTTTCAAAATAGCTAATGTTTATTTTCTTTTGAATAAATGACCACTTGATAATAATTTTGCATTACAGTTTAATATATTGTAAATAAATGATTGTGATTGTTTTAGACTTGTTTCAACATGCTTATTTCATAATGCATTTTCTTTTAATAACAGTCACAAAAGGAAAAACATTTTTGTTGGTATGCTCAACAATTTTCCCCGTCCCATCTTGGTTGAGTAGAAAAATGTCTCTTTTAACTCCACTCTGAGTCCTATTTTAATGCAATAAATAAAATTAAATGCACACAGCAGCTTTACATTTTTTTATTTATCCAAAGCTTTTAGATTTTAATTTGTCATGTTAGTAGGAAGATAAAACCTGCAATATTCACCATCTCTGTAAGAGCAACACATTCTGTCTTTCTTACATTTCTCAAAGGTCAGGTGAAACATCTGAATGAAGCCTTAAATTTCAGTATTTAAATACAAGATATGCATCCAAATTACACAGAATAGAAAAGCACTGCCTATGGTTCACATTCAACAAGCTTTTCTTTTCCATTGGCAGTTTGCTCCTTGGCACAATAGGAAGGCTTGCAGTAATCTGTATCAGCTAACAATAGGAAAGGCAGCTTTCTGGGCACAGCTCAGCTTGAGCTTTCCATTGGCTCCTCAGTGCAGAGAAGTAGGTGAGATGAGTGTAAGCCAACGGCAGTCCTCTGCCAAATAAACCAGCATTTTATCTTAAACCACATTCAAATAAATGCTGATCACAGACTACAATTCTCTTGCCTAAAACCTAACAATTGTGATCCATATTTCTACTACCTATTCAATTAATAACTGCGATCTTGAACAAACATTTGAATGTACATTTCCATGCCATATGGATTATATGCAGAAACACGTACAGCCATTTATACAGCCACCTTTATATCCATTTATAAATGCAGGTTGTAAGCTTGAATTTTTGTATTTTTTATAATGGACAGTTATTATGACAGCTGTACAAATCAGTACTATATAATATGTTTTTTTTTCTGTCTGTTTTTTATTTTATTTTATTATATTATATAATATTTATAGTATTGTTGTTGTTTTTGCTATGTTTATATTTTATATAATAAAATGGATACAAATGATAAAATAAAATAAAAATATTTTATTATTACATTTTAGATTCTATATCTATTTTATTATCTAATTTATATCTCTCTACTTATTATTTATTAATTATTATTATTATTTGCATTAGGGCCCAGAAAGCTGAATCCTTATATGGTACTTTTAAATTTCCATTTTTTTTCTACATGTGCATATATATATATATATATCCATACAAGTAGAAATCTATATAAATCTTAATGCACTAATTAGGAAATGGAATCCATGAGATAAAAGCCATGGCAACCTAACAGAGTTAGCAACCGTAACCATGGGGGTGGAACTTATTGTATTAAATACATGTTTTAATTATTTCTATTCATTATGATTTTATGTTCTTCTGTCTTATTGTTATACTTTCCTTTTTTATTTGCATTACATCACTTGCTCACCAATGGATCCTCTGCAGTGAATGGGTGCTAGGGCTGTATAGTTGACATTTGAGGCTTAATACTATAGAAAAGCACTAAAAGTTTTTCAGTTAGAGTGTTTTCAGTTTATTTTCATATAAAAATACGTCATGCAGTTGCATCAAATAATGGTATAAACATCATTCAATGTAAATTGTGATATTCGTAATTAATAATCGCAAATACAATGTCAAGGGAATCTTCAACAATGGTGATTTTTGTCATAATCCTGCAGCCCTAATGGGTCCAGTCAGAATAAGAGTCCAAGCAGTTGATAAATAATTCACAATAATCCAAACAAAAACAGTCCATCAGTTAGTGTCTTATGAAGCAACCTAAATTTTTCCACTTCAAATCATTGCTTCCAGCTGAAAAATGAGTCTTCTATCCATTATATTGCTTTCTCCAGTGTAAAAGTAATCTTTTAGTAATTTTTTTAAATTGTAATTATTATTAATTCATTCAAATATGTGTTCAAAGGTGCTTCTATTTTGGCTATTACACAGTGGCCTAAAACATGGTTCGTCCAATTAGAATTTAGAACTGGAACCATCTCCCCAGCGTACATGTGATGAGAAGATGCTGTAATGCAATTTGATGAACTTTGTGTTTCCTTCTAGCAGCTCTGGCACCAGGCAGATGCAGCGGACACATTCTGTAACCTCTCTCCCAGATCACTGATGACAGCGTCCCCAAGGCAGACACATGCTTACGGTCACCAGCCACTGCCGCATTGGAAAGCAGCAAGTAGTTCATCAGTAGTAGTTCATTCAAGTGTTATCAGGCTCTCGGATTATTACTAGTGCAAAACCATTGCCGATGCTTTGCCAATGAAAATGGTTCCAATAGTCCAGTCAAAGATAATCAACTGCAGATGGCCTGGAAGCAATACAGTAGTGTTTCATTTCTTAATTAATCAATGTTTTGAATAAATCAGTTGAGTAATTGATTCAATGACTCACACATAAAGACTTTTTGCATGCCTGAACGAATCAGTGTTTTGAAAGAACTGCTTGTGTAAAAGATTCCGTGTCTCATTTCATAAAGCCACTAACAGTTCTGATCATTGAACAAAACATTACATAGAAAATAATCAAATCAAAGATAAACACAATTTACTTTGGTAATTATTTCCATTGACCAAATAACAGGTTTTTATTTCCACTTTATTTTTTCTGTGTAATCCACAGTTTTTTTTATATTTGCAGCTGAACCCTAAAGGCAAACTCTGTCCTCCCAAATAAAATAAAATAATAATAAAAAA